>NC_064616.1:623314518-623617548 GCF_023898315.1 Schistocerca nitens | reverse complement strand
AACCTCACACGAGAATTACACTACGCTGCAATTTAAGATAACCTTAGTTAACCCGAAATAAAGGTGATTAAATTCTCAGTTAGGCTGAATTTAACAAATCCATTGTCCTACGGACTTAGCAGACACGCGCTTAGCCGGAGATCTTACCATTTCAGACGCTCGCCACCGCCAGACTGCAACTGCCTACTGCCAGACTGCAACTCTGCTACTACCAGACTGCCACTGCCTACTACCCAGCGTGCTTCCTGAGAGAGTGGCTCACAAAGACAAACGGAAGGGGCCAGAGGGGCAGCTTCCTATACCAACATGACAAGGGACGGACCGGACCATACTAAGAATAGAAACCTCTTTGCTTTTAGGAACCGTAGCTACCTGTTCCGACGTTGGTCCTACTGTTCTCTAGCAGACAGCCTTGTCTGCTACCCTCAAGCATGCAACTACAAACACATTTGATCATTCATCCTCTGACACAGAAGGGAAGGGGGATGACAGTATCTTATCATATACAGTATATAACAGAAAGCGGATGTAGGTTCCGTATGAGACTGTGTGACATGAATTACATATATACTGTGTTTTAAAGTGTAGTAGTGTGACAGATCGTTCTTGTTTACGTGTAAAAGTAACACGTTCCACTACTCAGTCTCCTCCCAGATAGTCAGAAACGCCATAGTAAATTTAGAAGAGGAATTTATTCCATAAAAGACAACAAATTTGAGAAATTAAACATGAAAGGAATCCAACAGAGACCTTTCACATTATGTAAAAGCTTTAGATTTGTAAATATAGTAAGTTACACAAATATTCTCAATATCTTAACGTATGTTTGATAAATAATTCAGGTTGTACATATACCTTTGAACTTAGGTCCAATTTAAGCAATTCAGCTCGTTTGTGTATCTTAGAAAGTGTAAATTTATACAAATCATATTGTTCTGATAGTTTTAAACATGGCGCAAATATATGCAAATCGTGTCAGTAGGATATTTTTGGACATGGTGCCAATCTGAAATGTGGAGTCTGATGGGTTGTAAAGCATAACTGAGCTAGCTATACCATACTGGATTTTTTTTTAAATTTACCACTAGCACAACTGTGCTAGGCCCACCATCTTTCAGTTTTAAATATCCCATCATGACCATCTCGAAACACATCATCTTTTATTGTGACGTCATTTCCTCTGCATGTAGTCAAAATGTTATGGATGCTTTGCTTATATAGTACGGTATGTATATACTGTGAGCGCCTAAATGTGCACCAGAAAGCTTCTTGACCTACTACTATAGATATATTGATTCTGTTCTTGTTGCTGTTACCTGGAGTTGCAGCAGCTTTTTACTTTACTGCTCTTTCCGCGAGATATGCAATCCCCTGTAGCATAGCAGTTCGTAGTATGCATCATTGCCACAAGATGTCACTCCAAACGTCAAACACATATGGAATAAATGTCAATACATATCTTACACTTTCATCATTACTATAATTATGAATTGTTTAAACATACCTTCCTCGTGAATTAATCCGCCTTTTAGTGAAAACGGTATCAAAATCCCTATGGTAGTTCCTGAGATGAGCCTTCACATAGAGACAGAAAAACGCAGCAGGGGACTTTAACTTATAATATGTATGGATAGATGTTAATAAATTCCTCTTTTTTAGACCCGTTTTCCCTGCTGCAGTCAGTCTGCATTTTATGTCCTCTCTACTTTGGCCTTCGTCAGTTATTTTGGTGCCCAAATTGCAAAACGTATGAGCAACCTTTAGGGTCTCATTTCGTAGTCCATTCCATTATCCTTGTTTTACTTATTTGATGATGTTTATATTATAACCTCCTTTCAAGACACTATCAAGTCCGTTCAACTGCTCTTAGAAATGCTTTCTGTGTGAGCCGGAATTACAATATCAGGAAATCTCAAAGTTTTTATTTCTTTTCTCTGGATTTTAATTCCTTCAGCAAATTTTTCTTTGGTTTTATTCGCAACATTGTCAATGTACAGATTCCACAAACCCGTCTCACTTCCTTCTCAACCACTGCATAGTTTTCATGCCCTTAGACTCATAACAGCAATCTGGTTTCTGTACAAATTATATGCAATCCTTCGCTGCCTGTATTTTATCCCCGTCACCATCAGAAATTCATAGACTGTATTCCAGTCAATATTGTCAAAAACTTTCTCTGTTTATACAAATGCTATAAACGTGGGTCTGCTTTTCTTTACCTGTCTTCTAAAGAAAGTCGTAGGATCAGTTTTGCCCCGAGTGTTCCTATATTTCTCCCGAACTAAAGCTGATTATGCCCGAGTTCATCTTCCATCATTTTTTCCCATGCTTGGTAAATCATTTGTGTCAGTAATTTGCAACCAGTGCTCATTAACCTGACAGTCCAGTAACATTCACGTATGACAGAAACTACATTCTCTGGAAATTGAATTATTACAGTCTTCTTGAAGTCTGAGGTTATTTCGACTGTCTCTTATATCTCACACAAGAGATGGAATAATTTTGTCATGGACGGGTCGCCCAAGGATATCAATAATTCTGAGAGAATCTTCATCTACTTCCTCTTCCCTTTGTATGAACTTGTCTTCTTGTTCATTTCCCTTGTAGTTAGCAGATTGAATAAATGTTATCAATTTATAGATACTTTAATCGTTTTTGTGCTTACTGTACATTGTTATCCTCAACACAATCTAACTGAAGGCTACAGAAATCATCATATTTTCTCATTTTAAGCAATTACATTCATCGAGATGCAATTACGAAAACAATCCACAAAAATCTATCCGTATTAACCCAACAAAGCTATCGTTTGACTACATCCTCACAGTGACTTGTACAACACAATTGTTGTTAATTTTCAAATAGTTGTCATTTAGTCTTCCCTCTAAAGTGCACATTTTAATTACATGACATGTTTCGAACTCTCTGGATCATCTTCAGAGCTAAGTAGTTGCGTTAGCAACCCATCTTGTTTTGCTAGAACCTCATATCAGATTACTGTGTTGTGCCACTGTGGTCAGTCGCATCTGACAAAGACAAGGCGGGTTGCTGACTCGAATACTTAGATCTGATGATGATCCAGAGACAGCGAAATATGTTATGTAATTAAAAATGTGCAACTTATACAGAAGATCAGACAAGCGTTGTTTTAAATGTCAATAGAGTTGCTGTTTCTCTCGAGACAAATATGTCGACTAGAGTTGTTAATTGCATCTTTCCGAACTATTTATTAGTCCGCCCTCTTTTTAAGTCAGCTCGATATTTTTCCGTCCTACTGATTTATATTGGCGTCGGATGAGTGTCCAAAATGCTGCCTCTATGTCCAATATAGTCCATATCTGCTTTTCAATACGCACGCCATATTTGTTCTCATAAACTCAGCGTCCAGGTGTGTGGTTCCGCTACACAGTGCCCGCATTGAGCTCCTTGTCAGTGGTAGTCAAAGCACTGACCAAGTTCGCAATATTCGGACCATGCTCACAGTGTTTTAAAACTCCGTTCCAGCATGATAGCGACCACGTAAGTGTGACACGATCTTATTTCAGTTGATACTATTTCAAAAAGCTTTAAACGAAGAACCCAGAAGTATGAAATTTTGAAAAAATGTCTTTTCTTGATCTTCTAGTTCGTTCAGTGAGTGTACCAACTGGGCCGTGTGCTTAATATCGCATGTAAGCAAAGAGAGCAATATTTATATAGTAGACAATTTTCTTATATCTCCTTTAGTTTTCCAAATGTCTTATTTCAATTTTGTCAGTTTAATTCTGGAAGATCATTACATTTTCAATAAGTAGGGCCACTAGATAAGGAAATGCAAACATGGTACAGGTAAACTCGGCAGGCTAATTTTTGTGCTCTTCCATATAAAGAAATGCGCAGAAAATTGAGAAAACTCTTCAATGAAGGTTAAAGGTTAATAATTAATGTTAAACATTAAACCCAACATCAAAAATTATTAGAAAGTGGAAAATGAAATCATTGCAGGAGAAAGCAAGAAACTCGAAAATGAAATAGTACTGACAGTAGATTTATTAATGAGTACCCCTTGTGTAGAAAAAATAAATTTCTTACATTACTCAGAGTGGTTTATGAATCATATGGCTTTCCAACTAGCTATAAGGAACAATTTTCCTCATCCATTTTATGAAGCAAACTACATATGTGTTTGAAAGTAAACGCCTTTATGTCTGAAACAGAATTCAGTGTAGTCAATCATAGCTTCCCAGGTCTTTCAAGATTTTTGTTCTCGAGGTTAAATGAACAAAACGGGAATTTTTTCTTATTTCTTTGTGGGGTAAATTTCTTTTCATCACAAAAGATGAGAAAATCCCAATACGATCTTCACTCGCATGTCACCTACTCGAAAATACTTCTGCTTCCTCCCCCACCTCCCACCCTTTTTAAAGCTGATTCTTCCCATAAACCAAATGAGTTCCATTGCAGTGTTCCATCAGTCATGATGGATTCGATGCCATCTGTTCTGTCAATGGATGAAACATTTAGATTTGAGTGTAAAGCCTCAGTCGAAGCTCTATTATCGAAAAACCACTTTCCTTATCATAAAGCTTAAGGTGCTAAATTTTGTGAGGTGAAATCATATCATATTTGTGTTCTTTCTCCACACAGTAATCACAGACGGCAGTCGCTTGAGTCCTAATTAGGTGAAATTAAGGATAGTTATTTATAATATATATTGAGTTTCCAGCTTCATCTGTCTCCGCTGCCCCGATTGTGTTTTATTCGTGTTGTTCTCACTAATTTCTGTACTTTTCCAGCACATCTCTCATATCCTGTAACACTTGTTTTTCAGTGAGGTAACTGCAAAAACATTGTAAGACACATGAAATTGATATGAATAATCTTTTTCGTTTTTATTCATAAGGAAATAATGCACAATCACAGATTATATTTTACAGCAGGTACAACAAAGACAATCTTGATATGCAGAATATACGCACGGCTGGATCCTTAAGAGCATGCCTGTCTCCAAAATTAAAATCCCAAAGTTCTTACTTTCACAGTCTCAGCTGCATATTTTAAAAATTGTTAGCTTCAAACTTTCAGTTATCATTTTCAGTTCAGAGTAGTAAAAAATCGTGATGCGTCAAAGTCTCTTAAATTAATTTTTTATACATTATTTTTGTAAAACAGTGATTTTGAGAGCTTGAGGCCGGTGTGGTGGGCTTACTTTTGATTTGACAACCGTTGAATTCTTTTATTTTATTTTTTAAATTGACTGGTAACGATTTGTACTCAGGTCTCAAGATTTCATTAAATTATGGAAACTTATCATTTATTAGAAATGCAAATGACACTGTGAAAATTATTATTTTATATATGTACAGTTCCGGTGCCTCTCGCAAATAAATGTCGTCCATTATCAAAATTAAAACCACATGAAACAGTAAAGGTACGACGTATACAGTTTAAACTGCACTGATAGCAACTTCATTGGGAACTGATTGTCAGTTTACAGACAATGTAACAGCAATATAAGGAGAACTGTACGCATTGTGGAAAGAACAGGGCATCATTATTTCACTCAGTGTTAGGATATGGCCACGTAAATATGAGTAAGCGTGGTCTTACTGCGGAAGACAGAAAGCCAAACGAACGGCTGTCGTAAGGCGAGTCACGCCTGGTGTGCAGTCGTCACTCTGACTTTATGTACGTAGAAGTGCACGCACACGTCGTAAATCACGTCCTGAGGGTACTGGTTCCACAAAACGCGCCGCAGGTAGAGAAGATCGTAAAATCCTTCGGTGTGTATTTCCAGAGCCACTCCCATAAACACAACAATCTATTAAGCCTTCACTGTATTTTGAGACGTTAGCGACAAGCAGCTCAAAGAGGTCTGGCCTAAAAGTGTAAATTTCTTACAGGCGACTGATTTGGCATCGTTTGCCATAAATGTCAATTAAGCTAACAATTTTGCTTTTGCGTGCACTTGGTTTCCTTCTGGTGAGGTGCACTTCAGCATTTGTATAGACCAGACATGGGCCACCTTTGGTGACACGTGTGCCTGATTCACATGCTTACTTAAGCTTGTGGGCATCGGCGACAAGACAGCAGTGCTCCTAGAGCATAAAGTCAAAACTTTAGTGGCCGTGATATTAACACTTATGGGGTAGCGCACCGCTGTGAATATCATCTCTTTCGCGACACGCCACGCCAACAAATTACGACACAGTACAAGCGTTTTTGCGAGTACACGAAGATTATGTTCATCCCATCTTCAGATCTTTACAGTTATTCACGCTTCAGGAACATTGTTTCTTTACTTACGACGTTTCACAATAGCTGTCTTAAGAACTTCCCTTGAAAAATTCTGCAGTGCCTCGCTCTCTCGAGTTTCTTCAGCGGACCGGATTGAAGCCAATCGCTTGGCCGGCCGCCAATTGTCCACAGAAACAGTAAACTATCAACTTGCGCTAACGGCATGGCTAACGTGTCGAAAATAGCCACTTAGGTTCTGAATTCATGATTACCTCTATTATTTTCGTATGGAGTAACAGAACATATACATCCTCATATACAACTAATTTACAGTTTAATGTTTAAATTAGACACCCACATCACAGCACTCTGTGTCACTTCACCCAAGTCTTTCAAAGCACTTTCAAAGCGTGGAGGGGCAGTTCTCCACACTATGCCTCGTTGTCTATTCTTCCACTCTCCTCTCACACGCATCACTTTTACAATAACCTTGATTCTTCAAGATGTGGCCTCATATCCTTTGCCCCGTTCGGATGCAGCTGAGTCTCGAACATTCGTGACGGGGAAGGTCCAACCCTACAACTTTCACTTTGTATTTTGAATTATGTGGGAGATCTCGAATGGGTGTTCATTCCAACGTTCTTCCAACTTCTCGGTGACGTCGGAAACGTGTGTGGCCCGAAGATCGATCTAAGGAAGATAGTGAGACTTCCGGCATATAGCTGGTGGATTCTGGAAAACCAAGTTTGGAAATGAATACTTATGCGACTCCATCTTCTTAAGATCATGCACGTTCCCTGCTTTTCTTATGAGAGCCGGAGTGGCATATTGGACAGAACAGGCAACCACTCAGTGGGAGTAGATCTGATAGTGCCAGTAATAGTCCTCCTGGCCTCATTCAGATTTACATCTCTCTTAGATGTGTGGACGCTGTTTTTCCATGCAGGGCTACAATATTCATTAGCTGAGTACACATGTGAAATTGCAGCACTGCGTGGCGTATCTGAATTTACTTCCCACCTTCTTCCGGCTATTATGTAGAGTAGTTTTACTTTTGAGCCAAGCGTCTTTCACAGTTACGGCAGAAATGTTTAAAAGACAGTGTCCGATCGACGATGACGTTCAAACATTTAGGGACGTAGTTATAGGTAACTTCGACACCTTCAAGTAACACCTGTAACTTAAAAAAAGTGGTTCAAATGGCTCTGAGCACTATGGGACTTAACATCTATGGTCATCAGTCCCCTAGAACTTTGAACTACTTAAACCTAACTAACCTAAGGACAGCACACAACACCCAGTCATCACAATCTGTAACTTCCTGTGTGCTTCTTTGTTACTGCAATGATACACTGCTACCTCTGTTTTACTTGAATTTCATCGGAGTCTCCATTTGAAAAAGTAATCGTTCAGTATAGTGAGGTCACTTGAAAATGTATTGGGTTGATGCATAAGTTCGTAACGTTTCTTCACAAGTACGACCCATACAAATGACGGAGACTTTAGTCGTCAATAATACACTGAATCGCTGTGTATACAGTCACAGACGGTGCAGTGTGGCACAAAAAAGGCACCTACCAGACTCTCTGCGTTGGAGGGCCGTAGGAGGAATGGAAGCAGGACATTCTCAAACTGATGTGACCCGATGGCTTAATGTGAATCGTTTTGTTGTTTCTCTGATGTGGTGACAATTTATAGAAACCTAAACTGTATCCCGAAGACCAGGACATGGCCGACCACGTGTGATTTCCCAACGAGAGGACCGTGATTTGGCTGTAGGGCACGACGGTACCGCCTTAGTACTGCACGGAAACTGGATTCTGAACTCACAGCATCCACTGGACGAGATCAGCCTCATAGAGTGCGGCTGCTTGATGTTTTCTTGGAAATGGGAGGTATTGTACGTATGGTTGGCCTGCTCGCTCTCCCGATTTGACTCCCATGGAGCGAGTCTGGGATGCACTAGGGAGACGGGTTGCACCACGACAGCATCCACCAACCACTTACCAAGACTTGCGAGCAGCTCTACAGGAAGAATTTGCGTCATCGCCTCAACATTGAGACTGAGAACCTCATTCACAGCATGACCTGTCGTTGTCAGACCTGTATTGCTGCCAGATGTGGTCACACACCACACTGAGCACGTTAACCAGTTGTCGGAACGTGTTTGCAAAGCCGTTAGTTTCGAAAAAACTAAGAAAATTTTTGTCTACCGTTATGCACGTTGCAGTTATTTACGTTCTCTCTTCTTTACATTGTATCTACTTTACTATCACCTGCTCGTCCTGCTTCGTGGCAAAATAAATGTAAACTTGCAAAATTTCCGTTTATTGTTTTAACTTTGGACACCCGTGTATATTCTCCTTCACTATTAATAA
Source organism: Schistocerca nitens (assembly GCF_023898315.1). Lineage (NCBI taxonomy): Eukaryota > Metazoa > Arthropoda > Insecta > Orthoptera > Acrididae > Schistocerca > Schistocerca nitens. The sequence goes on along the minus strand of NC_064616.1, from coordinate 623,608,954 downwards.
CTGTCTGCCAACGCTGGGGTAACTTTTCGATTCCACGACTGTAAAAATCACGTGGTTTTAAGATAAGAACTCGTCGAGACATGTTTGGAGCGCATTTATATCCGGAAAGGAAGTTCCTTGAAGGTCGTTCGATATAGAGCGCGAAAAATATGAAAATCTGAGGGTGTAAGATCAGGTGAATAAGGTGGGTGCAGAATGTCTTCCCAGCCCAACTCCTTTATAGTGTTTTAGTCAGTCAAGCAAAATGATGGTTGGCGATGTCGTGGAGTAGCGTCAATTCTCGCAGTCTTCCTGGTCGTTATTCTTGGGTCGCATCTGTAAGACATCTCTGCGCTCGTTGACGATAAATGTCAGCAGTGATGGTTACACCTAGAGGAAGCAATTCATAGTACGCCATATCGTCGCTGTGCCACCAGATGCATAACATTATCTTTCGTGGATGCACGCGGGTCTCTGTACGGAGAGTTGTTCTTTGTTTTGGTTCAACCATTCCGTTTTACCTTAAGTTAGTATAAAAACGCCATTTCTCGTCACCGGTAACAATACAGGATAGGAAAGGTCAGTGTTTTTTGGCGAGCTAATTATATAATGAGCAAGAAGAGATGCTATTATGGCTACCCGCTCGTATCCGTGATTTTGGCCTAGAAATTGCTGTACCCATACACATGATGTTTGTACCTTCCCCGTTGCATGTAAATGTCGCACGATGGTAGAATGATCACAGTTCATCACATTTTCTAGTTCTCGAGTACAATTACGTGTATCGTTGTGGATAAATGCTTTTTAATTATCTTCATCAAACCCTGAAGGTCTTCCTGAACGTAGAGAATCACTAATGTCAAAACGATCCTTCCTAAAACGAGAAAACCATTTTCTTGCCGTGCTCTGTCCAACGGCATTAACCCAAAACACGGTGCAAATGTTTCTTGCTGCCTCCGCTGCTGTCACCCCTCTATTGATCTCAAACAGAAGAATATGTCGGAAATGTTCCGATTTCTCCACTTGGTACTCCACTTTTTATCGTCCAGAGCTCCACTCACTATCTCCAAATAACAAAATGATAATATGTAAACTCAAACAGCAAGAGTGAGCTACACATAAAAAATGGCACTAGACAAATAAACCCACAGGAACTAAAATGCCAACATCCAAAACAAAACCGCTACGAATGTATGCACCAACCTAATACGTACTTTCAAATTGACTTATGTCTTTGTTCTGACATATTAATGACAGGTGATCTGCGTACTGGATTTTCTTGGAGCTTCTTGCTGACATTTGTGGATATTAAAAGTAAATATAATGGGAGCCGGAACTGATCCTTGAGGCAGGCCATTATTCACGGTTCTTCACCTGTTAGCTTCTCCATTCAGAAGAACTATAAACCTTTGCCGGCCGGGGTGGTCGTGCGGTTCTAGGCACTTCAGTCTGGAACCGCGTGACCGCTACGGTCGCAGGTTCGAATCCAACCTCGGGCATGGATGTGTGTGATGTCCTTAGGTTAGTTAGGTTTAAGTAGTTCTAAGTTCTAGGGGACTGATGACCTCAGATGTTAAGTCCCATAGTACTCAGAGCCATTTGAACTATAAACCTTTTAGCATAGAACATGTTTTTGAGTTAACTTGCTAGCTTCTGGCGAAGAATTACATCAAGAAACTTGAACATCAACCATTCTCTCCATGCTGTATCGTAATCTGCTGTCAGATCGACGAAATCTGCAGCCGTTTCTAGGCCCCTCTGAAATCTAGATTCAACCAACATTCCGAGCGCACCAGCTTGAGATTTTGTTTTAAAATCAACCTGATCGATTGGATTATTTTGTCAATGATCTCTTGGATGTGGTTGCGAATTAGCGTCTCCAGTAATTTATATGTCATGCTAAGTGGGCATCCAGGCCGTTAATTAGCCTCATCAGGTCCTTCTTTGCGTGGTTTCAAAACTGAGGTTACTTTATATTTCTCAAACATTTTTGATAGTTTTCCAGTTCTCAGTATTTCGTTGAATAACTCCAGGACCAATTGTTTCGTTCGGGAACCTACAGCTTTAATGAACTTCGAGAAGCACTCCATCAAACCCAACAGCTTTATTTTCCTTCATACAGTTCAGGGCTAAGGTGAGTTCATGCATTTCAAAGTCACGTCCATACTGAAGGTGAGGTTCCAAACAAGATCTCCTTGCGTATAACTGTTTTTTTTCACAATTAGTCTGTGTCAATTATCATGTTTAATTTTTGAAACTTTTATTAGTCTGGCACTAACTGCGTTATAGTTTACATGTGCGTTTCTTCTTCGTAAGTGTGGATATCTACCAAGTTTCCTTATAAGTGTGACGTGTCCATTGAGCATTTAGAATACCCCTGATACGCTACGAGATCTGAACAGTTTGATTCCCATGAGCTCATGTTAAATGAAAAACGAAGTCGTGCAACGGATAACTAATTAAATATCTGAATTAAACAATTGGACGGTCCCAGCGGAGGTTCGAGTCCTCCCTCTGGCATGGGTGTGTGTGTTTGTACTTAGGAAAATTTAGGTTAAGTAATGTGTAATCTTAGGGATTGATGACCTTAGCAGTTAAGTCCCATACGATTTCACACACATTTGAACATTTGAAACAATTGGACACGGGTGACCCAATTATACATGAAATATGGATACCACAACACATTAAGCTATATTGATAAATGTTTCCATCGAGCTACTTAATGAAACTAAACGTCCCTATAACAATCCGATTTTTTGCAAGGTGCATTAATGTGACTTCAGCCTCCGTATTAACAGTAGGAATGAGACAAAAATTTGTGTCCACGAGAATCGCCACTGATTATTGAATAAGTTGATGGCCTAAAGAAAAGACCCATAAAAATATGTACAAGTACCAGTTCTCTCGCCTAAGCTCATGTTGAGTAGCTGGCTGTATGGATTAATTAAAAAACGAAACTTTGACGTGAAACAAGAAACGTTACGGTTTCGTCGTCTCAACGTACGCAAATGTGGCCCATGCTTACACTCTGCTTATATTCAGGTGCAGAGCCTGACTGCAGTAGTGGCTGAGAATACAAAATGCAGCCCTGGCATCTGTGTTCAGATCTAAAACGAAGACATCCCTCTGCAGTACTAAAATGCACTCTGTCTGCAGTTCCAAGACGAATTCTTCTCCCTATGGAGATCTGAGGACTCTATCACGACCTAAAACGAATTGTCTTTCGCCTTTTCTCCACAAAATTTTGCTGGTTCTGCAGCGCCGGAATCTCGGTAGCTAACAGCAGTATACTTTCCGAATTCTGACCATTGAAAGATTACAACATGGCAACAACTTCCTTTCTCCTAATAAAACTTCCATGGTCAAGTAATACTGCTCAATTCTTTCTTAGAGTGAAACAGAAGACAGAAATTCCCCCTCACTAAACGTGTATTTTCATGCTTAATCCAATAGAACAGGCTGCACATCAACACCCGCAAGACTCCGCCACCACTATGAAATTAGCTGTTATGAGCCAACCATAAGCATTAATTCAGTGTGCGATTTGCAGGGGGGTGGTGGGGGGGATTCCCCCCCCCTCTCTGCATCAAACCGTTTCCTCCTCTGGCTTTAGTTTATGCATCCCAACCTGGGATGTTTATTTCCCACGCACTGGAGTAAAACTTATATACAATTTAAATTTGTGGAGTCGAACACTGAAAGTTTTTAATACGGTCTTACTATTAATAGTTAAGCATTTCAAAACATTTAGAACTAAATCATCGTTCTCATGTTGTCATTCTTGCTTTCGTCTTAGGTGCGTCATCCGTTTACTTGCGAGCTTGCGAGGGAAGTAGTGTGGCAGTCATACCGCAGCAGTCGTACCGCAGAGTTGGGTGAGCTGGGGGCTGAAATTCCCACGCTGGGCCCTGACAGAGGGTGGCGACCGGCCCGGTACCTGTGCGAACATTTACCATTAGGCCACCTTTTGGCAACGGTATGGCGCGGACCAACGCGCCTGGGACGAAAGCACACATTACTAAATAACGCACCATCGTCTGCTTCTACTCCCTAGGATACTGTTTCGTGGACCTTCTTTAAATACCCTTCTCTTCCACCATCGTTTTCTTTTCCTTTGGTTTTCATTTCCGTTGTTAGCTACATGTGCAAGTACCAAGTAGGCCGCCACTGCGATACTTTATCATCCTTTATACTGCAAGACTGACACACGTGTGGCACAAATTGTGTTGCTTTGGTATAAATTAACCTGCCGCACGCAACATACTTCGCAAGATGTTGCCTGTTGTAGCATGCTACAAGATGACGCACGCCACATTTCCGTAGCATGCCACAATGTTGCAAGACGTCGCCCCAGCGTAAACGAGGCTTTAGAGCCAGGTCTGTATTGTATGGTGGATGTGATGTGTTGCGTACGAAACTAAAAACTGCAGTCAGATCCAAACGTCGTGGAAAACTGTGAAGAGGTGTCATCCTGCAGCAAGATAACGCTCGCCCACATTCTGCCAAACGGACAGCCGACCATACAGTACAGACCTGGCTCCAAGTGATTTTCACATGTTTGGATCCTTAACGGAAGAATTACAGGGAAGAAGATTTGAAAGTGATGAAGACGTCATTGCTGCGTTGCAAAATTGGTTACAGATGCAACCGAAAAACGTATTTTCTGATAAAAAAAAAACTCGTAAAACGTCGGGAAAACTGCATTGAAGTCCAGGGAGGTGACGTAGAAAAATAACGCACGTTTCAGTTTTCTATCATCAGAATAAGTACAGCTTTTCACAAATGTGCCTTTACTTTTTGAATTCCCGTCGTATACCTGTATGTAGAGTTTGTAAATAAGCTTTATCTATAATGTACTTTTAAAGATATAACAAGGAATGGCTTTTCTGATAGTGCATACGCGTGAATAGTGAGTTTCGGCACTAACGTCTATTTAAAAATAACTGTTTAACCATGGGTAACGCCAATTATACTAACCCCCTAAGACATCCCCCCCACTGGTAAAAGCGCAAATCACACACTGAGCATTATTACAAAATTTAAACATCTACACCCGCAGCCTCCTGTCATGCATAGCGCTATGTCCCATGCTGAGTGCATCATGTTTTTCTCGTCCCTTTGCAGAGCATATCCTTTCTAAAGGGCATTCTTTTAGCTCTTCACACAATGAAAGCTTGCAACGAGCCGGGCACTCTGTTACCTGACTGAGTCCTGGCTTTCAACAGAAACATTTTCATCATCTGTATGCTGTCCTCCTCTCAGAGCTCTTGTTTATTCTCATAGCCAGCTAACCGTCCCACTTTACAGAAAAACAGTACAGGGACCTGCTTCCATACAGAATTACAGGAAACAGTAATACTTAGATTTGCAATTAATTGTGTGCATATTTTCATGCAGCATTAATCATTTAAATGGATTGGGTATACTCATCTGGATAGTGATTCATTAATATGGTTACGGTACAATTTTATAAAGCTGTCTAATCACATCATTCTTTCCTCGGTTTTAAAACTGATGCTTATGAACTTGTACTGGGACTTGGCTGTAGCACAAGTATATCAAAGAAATTTTTCTTTAGCGTGGCATTTTTTTTTCATATTTCTTTGGGGCACTTAGTTAACACGTTTTGTGGCACAGATTGTGGTATGGACTTGGGCACCCTGTTGCCAAGGCCACGACTTAACGTTCACATTCACATTTAAACACAAGCCTCCACACAGTTACCCATATTCGCTGGTGTCAGGGAAAATTTTTATTCGGATTACATGTAAATAAGGGAACACCAGCTCACAAAGCTCTTTTTACACTTACCGTTTACTTTTACAACAATCTAGTGAAAAGAAACTGCTTTAAGAAACTCATACACACATGAACGGCTTGATGCTCAAATTCACTCACACTCAGAATCATTGAACAGTTACTTATTAGACATTCACACTTACTATATTATAATCGCAAATCATTCATACTCTTATATTTTATACCTATCAATATTATTCGTCATAACAACACTATATATAAGGCAGTTATAAATACATTGATGTAGTATCATTTGAACGTATATGCACATAAAATGAAACTTTGATCTTCAAAACATTATAAAATACGTCTGTGGTCTCATTTCTGTCACTATCTGAAAAAATTTAAGCACAAGTTTGTAAAACATTGTTGTTGGTGTGACATCTTATCTATACAAAATAACACTGGTATGTTCAATATAGATTAAAGCTATTTTCGCACAAAACAACAACACAGTAAAATATTATGAGGTTACTGAAGTATACAACTTGCTGTACTGCTGATGGTGTGCCTTACATTTTTTCTGTTTAATGGGTCGTTCACTCGAAGCTGGTTTTCAATATTTCATAATGGGCCTATGGGCCAGTTGCTATAAACACATTCATACAGAAAGCCATATATACACACAAAAATTTAATATGTTCCTGTAAAGAAAAACACCAATTAAAAACACAGTAACACACTGAATTCTTTCAGAGCAAATACCCACTCATGAACACATGGATCCTTTGGATTGAAATTTCGATACGAAAATGTCCGTGGAATCGCATCACGATTTATCAACTTGTATTAAAACTTTATTTGGTTGATATGTCCATCACCTCTCTTTTGCTCAAAGGGTTAGATATAATTATTTTTCATCTCAGTAGCCTGTTTGTAATAAGTGTTTAGATTACTCTTATCTCCACTCCTTTCAACGTCAGTCCTTTTATTGTTCATGACTGAAGGACCTGACGGATTATCAGTGTCTTAATTGTATTAGTATGCCAACGTGAATAGTCTTTCTGGTTCGTTTACAAGAAATGATGCACCAGTGAGTTGTCTAGCAATCTTCATCCCCACACACAAGAAAATGAAGTGAAATCGTTAATGTCTACTACATGGATGCAATCACACTTGTGTCACTTGAAGATCGTTTTATATGCACACCAGTGTAAAAGTTCAAGGCGAGTGTTGCACATGATATTTGTTGTTGTGGTATGGTGTCAACTTGTAGCGGCAGGATAATCGAGAAGTCTGTTGTAGACGAGTGCAATCCCCACACAAATTATTCCAGTTCAACCAGGAGTCCGTCTGATTTTGGAGCTGTGGTAAGAGTTGATGTTCAAAGTGTAGCATTTTGCACTGTCGGCAGCTGCCAGTTTTGGATGTTTCATGAATTACTGGTCAGTAATCTGCTGTTGTGGAGTTACGGATGATTACTGATTAGCATCGGGAGGCACAAATCCCTACTGTATGTAACTGTGACGCCAAGTACACGTTCTGGGTCAGAAGCCGTAAACCTGTGGTGTGGCACGCACCGTCTGGGATCTGCGTTTCTGACAACCATGTCCGAGCGGCTGGTGATTAAAAGCGTGCCTCCAGGTAGGACTCCGACTCATGCTCACAACGGTAGATAACCTAAGGCCCCCACTTTCCTGCTGCTAGCAACGTGGTCAGCTGTGCCACCAACTTGTTCGCACTCCATTGCCCACGTTGTATTTGTCCTCAACCAGTGTTATATAGTTGCATATCAGAAATACAAGATTAAACTTTACGGAATACCTATGACTTAAAATTATTTATAGATGCAGAAAAATGTTCATTCATCATGAATTAAAATTGACTGATGTTTTCACCATTTAGCTTACTTTCGCTGCGGCCCACTGGACTCACGTGGCGACCGCGCACGCGCCAACGTTCAAGACGGACAAGCCATGTTGTGTCTCAGTGTGCGACCGACCAACCGATCGACACAACCGCCAATGACCATTGCCTTACTTTCTTTACTTACTTATTTTCACCATTTAACTTACTATACAGGGTGGAAAAAAATTATGTCACGAAATTTTAATCCTGGATAGCTGATGCCAGTAGGAACCAAAATTTCGAATGTTGTGTAGGTCGACAACACACAATTTTTAAACTACGTAAGCTTGGCGCCACGCGCTCTGATCGGTCGTGGGACTGCCCTGTTGCCGGATACTCTGGACAACGCATGACCGCGAATGCTTTGCCTACCGGAGACCGCGATGTATCCAAGGCGGCCCGCACGCTCCGTGGTAGCATGCCAGCCTTCCACTCTGGGAGCCTGGGGTCCCGACACATCCATTGTAGTTTCATGATAAAACGCACCGGGAACAAACCCGTCAACAACTGTTAATTCGCGTATAGAAAATCTTTTATAAATTGTGTCGGCCCTGAAAAGAGCCTTTTTTGTAGCGAGGACATTGTTTACTTAAAGCAGGTTGAGCCGTGGTAAAAATTGCTGTTTTGAAGAGCGCGCCGCAGCGCGTAGTGTGAAGCAGTCGCCCTCCGTTTCTGGCAGTGGCTCCGCTGTGGCAATCGCAGCTTTGGTGGCTCCGTCTGGTGGGAAAGGGGAAAGGTTGCCTTAACACGTGCACTTAAGGGGCGCTATGAGCTCGCCAGTCGGTCAGCCTGGGTCAGTCTCTCGTCCCCAGCTTGCTAGTCTGTCTCTCGTCCGCATTTGTTAGGCAGTTAGTGTCTGTCTGTCGTTCGGAGTGCTAGTATGTCCGTATGTCTGTCGTTCGGATCAACCTTTAAAGCCGGCAAAATGAGAGTCTTTCCACTCCGCCAGTAAGAGAACTCAGCGAGTGGTCTCCAGGTCGGGGTTTAGTTCCTGAGTCTGCGCGTTAGGCCGCCAGTCTGCTCGAGTTTGCTCAGGCAATGGTCATTGGCTGTTGGATCGATCGGTTGGTGGGTCGCGCACTGAGACACAAGATGACTTGTCCGTCTTGAGCGTTGGCACATGCGAGGTCGCCACGAGAGTCCAGTGGGCCGCAGCGTATAGCGAGTGGTAGTGACTTCGCGGTCGAAACGAGAGCAACAGGAATCAACCCACGACATCAGTCTGGCCGTTGCGAGCTGCGACGCCTTGAGACGCGTGATTGGCGCGCCTTCCTGCGTCCTTGGAAGCGGCCGTCAGCGGACGGTTCGGGAGAGCGATTTGGGGGTGCTGCGCCAGGTCTTCTCGAGAAATCGCAGTTTATTAGAAGTTAAGTGATTGGTGATATGTTGTTTGAGTTACTCTTGTTAAATTCTACTTGTTTTCTTGGTGAGGTCACCAGCCGTTTTGCTTTGGGGTCGTCCTACCATTCTTCTCCGCTGCCCACCTGCGGGAAGGTGGTTGTTTATAAATTGGGTGGTCCGTTTTTCCCTTGTGGAGTAGGGGCGGGTTAGAGCAACCTGCAGTTCAGGTTGTTCGGTAATCTCCCTATCAACCTACCGTACGTTAATAGCTTCCTTTGTCATGTTTGTTGGATTTAGTGTGTTAACGAATTTATTGCTTGGAGTGTAACGGCCTAATATCTGAAATATGTTTTGATATTTGGAAACTTTGATATTATTGCCTATGATCTTTAGAGGAGGTATCTGTGTACTGTAGAGCATCTTAACTATTGTTTAGCCAACCTTGTAGAATTTTATATAAGATTGCATTTCATGGGCTTTTATTTAAATGATCATTTTAGTATATAAAGTTGCCACTCTTTCACCGTAGGACTTTTCTTAGAAGTTAAAATCAAGTTGCACCTTCGGTGGCAAGGTTAATATTTTAATTGTTAGTGTTTTGTACCATTTCCATCCATCTTATAGGGGGTATATAGTTTGTGTGCCTGTGTAAATTGTTAAAACTCTTAGTTTAAAGTAATCTGGTGTGTTACAGATTTGCACCAGTGTAGTCTTTCAGAGGCTGTTGTGAGCGGTCGTAACTACGTCCGTGTCAAAAGGGAGCGGCAAGGTTCTCTGCCCGAAAGCTCATACAGTCAAAACTTGTTTCTTTCTGCCTCTGAATAAATTGTAATTTTGATATTTAGAGGGTGCTTTCTGATTATAATTTTAAATCTGTTTCTTTGAAAAAATGCTTTTAGGCACTATTAAAGTGAATAAAATTCCCATTTGTTAAAAGGAATTTGGTTATGATTTCATCAATTACTCCCTGGCAACTACTTCCATGCTTACATAGAGTGATTAAATGTGTTAATGTTCTGGATGAATCGCTAGTAAAAAAAATTCTCAAGAATATACTTTGAAAATAAATCACGGTTCACAGGTGCTCGAACTGGCTACCCTTTGACGAGACACATGCTTGGTAACGTCGAACGGTGTTTCGCCGAACTCTTTTAAGGATTCCTGGCATTGCCCTGATGTGATTGGCGGCATGCTGAATGCGGCCCATTAATTCCTCTCGTTTCTAGGTGGTCCGCGTGCGGATGGGTGCACTAGAACCTGGAATAATCCCCACAGGAAAAATGCCGGTGGCGTGAGATCAGGTGATGGTGGGAGCCATGTCCTACGAGCACCTCTGCCAATTACCCAGCCGTCGAAGAGTTCATTTAAATATCTGGGCACAGCATGACTGTTGTGTGCGCGTGCCCCATCATCCTGCAACCACATGCATAGCCATATGTTCAGGGGAACATCTTCCAGCAGGCCGGGTAAAGTTTCTTGCAAAAAGTGAAGGTAATTTGCCCTCGTAAGTCGAGGAGGTAGACACACTGGCCCAGTCAGATGGTCAACCGCAATGCCTGCCCAAATATGAGCGAAAATCGTTCCCGGTGTCCGTGGACGTTCTCTGGCGTGATGATTTCCATTTGCACAGTAATGAACTTTTCGAGTGTTGTAAAGGCGATCCCAATGGAAGGTACACTCGTCGATAAACAACACAATGGCAGGGAAGACGGGATCTAGTGCAACATGTCTCAGAAACCACCGGCAAAACCTTAGCCTGTTTTCATTGTCAGCTACAGGAATTACGTCTTAGACAGGGTGGAAACTAAGACTTCGACGTCTGTGTCAGGATCTACACTGACATTAAAACGTTTGGTGCATTGACTCCCCCAGAAAACTAGACATTGCTCGGTGTAAACCATGTTGGTCCGCAGCTCGTGGTCTCGCGGTAGTGTTCTCGCTTCCCGAGCACGGGGTCCCGGGTTCGATTCCCGGCGGAGTCAGGGATTTTCTCTGCCTCGTGATGACTGGGTGTTGTGTGATGTCCTTAGGTTAGTTAGGTTTAAGTAGTTCTAAGTTCTAGGGGAATGATGACCATAGCTGTTAAGTCCCATAGTGTTCAGATCCATTTGAACCATTTTTGAAACCATGTTGGTGGTGCTGATCTGACAACACACCCACACACTGAGTGATTGAAATAAAAGACAGTCACAACATAAGGAAACTGGAAGAGTTTTGAAGCATTGTGGAGTGTTTCCAAACTGCTGTCTGAAGGTGACTGACGACCTCTGCATTTAAACTCATCATTCAGGGTGACGGGCTAGCTGATGGCGTTGTATTTCGTTTGATTGATTCCTCATATTGCTACCATGCACGCGGTAACTGTTTCGGTGTTAGCCATCTCCGGAAGGTGTTACTTCCTCCACCAAGACTCTTTCTCCATCTCAAACAAGCGATGTCAATCAATCATTATGTAATAATCAACAGCATGCCAGTGGACTGTTGGGATGGAAAAGACACTGTCGATGTACTGTAATAATAAGCATCATAGCTGATAGTGCGATCAGTTTTAGCAATTTTACCATAATTTTAACACCGACCGATGACATGGCAGCATGCTTACCAATTTCTGTATCATCGCTAAACAGCCCCTCCACTACTTTGGCCGACTGCTGAAAAAATTATTCGCCATGCAAAGTGACTCTCAAGATCAATTTAATTAATTAGCCTATCAAATTGATATCAATGACGTGCCGCCCGGCGGGTGGAAGAGATGGATAGAGAACCATGGAATGATTCTTAACAAGCGTTTCTTTTTTTCGTTGTGGCGATATCTTTTAATGAAATTTCAATCTTCCACCTACATAGGGCGAGACAGGCTCTCGTGATTTGTTTCGTAAACGCTAGTATGATATAGCATCGCATTGGTAAAAGGGGAACTGTCATAGTGTACAAAACAGCTATGTTCTCTTGATTTATACCTTGTTGTTGTGGAATGTAAAATGATAGTGTGTCTTCCGACATGTGAGCCAATGGCATGAAAGATTGTATTCTCTAATGTTATTTCATGTGCATGACAGTTCATTTACAGACACTGACCGCAAGGAACGCTCTCAGGTCGTGTAAATTGTTCACCCAGCTGAAAGAAATTGCTTTATAGATTTTTTATTCTGGCTTTTTCTGTGCTCTGATGACGTTTTCGAGATAACGAAAACATTCTGCGATGGTCGGTAATTTTCACAGCAAAATAGTTGTAGTTAATGTGTTTTCCATCGCAGAACGAGAGGCCTATTGGAGGCGTTGGGGGCCTGCCCAATCTGTGTCAGATCGCTACGCAGGTGCGCTCCCTAACCATTAGGGGTGGCTGTGTCACTATACTTTAGACGAACAAGTTGCACTTGAGGTGGCCGTCCTTTTATCTCCTATTGTTTAGTTGACTATACACGCTATTGTTGGCGTAGGAGCGTCGCCTTAAGACGGCCGCCAGATGGTGGAAAGCCGAGTGCTGCGGACCATCTGGTCCGTTCTCCAGATGGGCGGGGTTATGCTACTAAATTCCCGTTTTGTGCTAAGGGGCGCCACATCAAGGCATACCATGTATATCGCGAGATACTGCGGAGGGTATGAGTGCAGGCTGAGAAAAGCACGTGAGGTTATCCGGGTGTTGGTGTGGGCGTGTTCGGGGGCGGAGGTGATTAATTGAGCAATTTAATTAATTTGCATATCACTTTGATATCAAAAGTGGAGTCGTGACCCCATCTCCGATCTACTGCCTTCCGATGATGTCCCATACGTGTTCAATTCGAGACAGATCTGGTGATCGAGCAGGCCAAGGCATCATTTCGACTCTGTGTAGAGTATGTTGGGTTACAGCAGCGGCACGTCCATGAGCGTTGTCCTCTTCGAGAACATCAACTGAAATGCTGTTCATGAATGGCAGCACAGCCGGCTGAGGTGGCCGAGCGGCTCTAGGCGCTACAGTCTGGAATTGCGCGACCGCTACCGTAGCAGGTTCGGGCATGGATGTGTGTGATGTCCTTAGGTTAGTTAGGTTTAAGTAGTTCTAAGTTCTAGGGGACTGATGACCTCAGATGTTAAGTCCCATTGTGCTCAGAGCCATTTGAACCATTTGAACAGTATCGTTTACGGCGACGTCAACTTGCTTAGTGTGAGCAGAGTTTCTCCAAACTGGCGCCGCTTATTCCGCTGCTGAGATACTCAGCGCCAAACCCGTGGTGCACAAAACGTGTGGTTGAGCTCCCCACGATGAACCGGTTAGCTTCCGCAGTATGTTGTTCCTGGCACAGACCTTTTTTTTAGTGTTGTGACAGTGCTGCTTAAAAGTAAGCGCTCTGTCCAATGTTACTCCCAGGTATTTTGGGCTGTTTGAATGCTTCAGCACTTCCCCTTGCCACATGACTCGGTGTTTCCGTTTGCTTGTTTGTTCCTAAGGTGGAAGGCGGATACTTGAGATTTACTAGGGTTTGGTTTGAGATTATTGCCTTCGTAATAGGTAGCAAGTTCTGTTAAAGCTCCTGTGAGATTCTCCTCCACTTGTTCAAAGGTTTTATCCTGTGTGGCCACTGCTGCATCATCGGCATAAATGAACATTCGTGTCTGGTGGCTGATGGGAAGGTCATTCGTATAGATGTTAAATAATATTGGAGCCAAGACACTACCCTGTGCAAGTCCATTTTTTTGTGTCCTCCATCGGCTGTTTTTAGATTGTAAGGTTACATAGTAGCGTCTGTTCTGTAGCATGCATTGCACGAACATAGAAAGGGTGTAGTCCTTAGTGACATTATACACTTTCTGGGTAATGGCAGCACAACAGGTCGAATCACGAGACTGACGTACAAATTTGCGTTCATGGTACGTGGGATAACCACGAAAGTGCACCCACTATCGTACGACAATCACTCCAGTATGTCTAGCACGCAGACTCCTACTAACCAATGCACAGCCACCACAGGCACCAAGGCAGAACCAGAGATCATCAGAAGAAAGCAACAGACTTCCACCCAGCCCTCCAATGAGCCCTCGCTTGACACCACTGAATTCGCAGATGGCGGTGGTTTGGGGTCAGGGGAACGCCTACTGCAGCGCGTCTGGCTCGAAGCTGTCCTTAAAGTAACCGATTTGTAGCAGTTCTTTCTATCCCTGTGGTGCCAACTGCTGCTCAAATTGCCACTGCAGATGCAGTAGGATGCCCCAGAGCCGTACATCAACCACGATGGTCTTCACTCTCAGTAGTGCAACGTAGATGCCTGGAGTCCAGTCTTCTTGCGACCGTACATTCCCGTGGCCACCGCTGTCACCAGTCATATAGAGTGCCTACATTCCTGCAAAGTTTTGCTGCAGTGTCGCAGAAGGAACGTCCAACGTCGTTCAAACTCAATGAGGTGTTGATAATGGCAACATTGTTGCTTTATAGGCATTCTTGACTGATATCAACTCATTACGTCTAATCTCCGAGGTAACTAACGCTTACGACAGTTACAAAATGTATTTCAAGCAAATCTGATTTGCATCCTCATAGTGGCGCTACTAGCGCAACTCTCATATGACCGGCTTGAAATCTGAATATACATTTTCATTCAGATGTAGAAACAGATCTATTAACTTTCGTTTATGTAGCCCAACTCCATGTTGATGTTGCAATTTTTTCCATCGTTTTGTGATGGTTACCGTAAATGATAGTTAGTTACTCTGAAACACACAACAAATACATGCATAACACATGGTAGACACTACAAAAGAATACGAAACACTCTATAATGATCCATAGTTCAATAGCTGTATCTTTCGTAAATCTTTTTCATACCTGTGAACTCGTAACGTTGCGTTTTCCCGTTTTCCAGTTGTAGTATTCCTTACTTATTCGCATCTTCCATGGAATGTACCTCCCTTTTTCCATAGCATTCATGATTAGAAATATTGATTTCCCCCGTACAACAGTTGTACTTCCTGTAGACAGCATAATAAAAACACAAAGAAATCCAGCACCCTCAGTTCATTGGACACACGTACCTGCATGTGATGTGGCGTGTTTGGACTCTAACTCTCCCTCTTAACGGCTCAGTCCATCCCTCTACTAGCCTTCTTCCCTACTGACACGGTACATCGTTGCGACCAGCAAATCCACAATTCTCAGTGCTTCCACGCTACCAGCAATCATGGCACAGTGCATTCCACTAATGGCTCCTAATGATAACTCCAAGACACTAACCATTCTGACTGGGCAAGTCCATACAGCAGCTCGTCCAATTTGTTCATTATTTCGTCCAGTGTGTTCCTTATTGTGATCTTCCATGCTGCTACAATGGCTCCAACTTTCGCAGAGTCATCCAAATGTTAATTTATCAAAATTCCTGTCCTGCTTAGTCATGGATTAGATTCCCTTTCCTGCTCTTCATATGTACCTCTGCTCATGAGTGTGAAACTTGCTGTAGGATCTCAGACTCTCTTTATTCTATAAATCGTTTGAGATGGTAAATGTGTTCCCATGTCTTCGATTTCCTGTTCCTGACGGTTTCCATATCCTTACATCGTCATGAATAATTTTCATTACTCAGCATGGTCCACAGCAGATACAGAAAAGTATGTGGTTTATGAACTTATTTGTTTTCAGATGTACCTTATCACCTTCAGTGAACTTAATCTGCCTTATCACACCTTTTTGCTTAATTATAAAAGCTATATCGAATTTGCACATACACCAATAATCCTGTCACTAACTAATTTATATGTATATTCCACTACTTGCAATTATTTACTGTCTATGGTTGTCTCTTAACTCGAATAGCATGCCCCACATTTTGACCTCTGCTTCAACTATGACAACAGCTGGACTCCCTGCATCTGTAACACATTTCTCCTACCAGAGTTCTATCATGCAGCCTCTGTTCACACATTCATATTCATCTCCACTCGAATCATCGTCTTCTTCTCGTACATTTAGCATTGCATCTACAGGGCTATTACAAATGATTGAAGCGATTTCATAAATTCACTGTAGCTCCATTCATTGACATATGGTCACAACACACTACAGATACGTAGAAAAACTCATAAAGTTTTGTTCGGATGAAGCCGCACTTCAGGTTTCTGCCGCCAGAGCGCTCGAGAGCGCAGTGAGACAAAATGGCGACAGGAGCCGAGAAAGCATATGTCGTGCTTGAAATGGACTCACATCAGTCAGTCATAACAGTGCAACGACACTTCAGGACGAAGTTCAACAAATATCCACCAACTGCTAACTCCATTCGGCGATGGTATGCGCAGTTTAAAGCTTCTGGATGTCTCTGTAAGGGGATATCAACGGGTCGGCCTGCAGTGAGCGAAGAAACGGTTGAACGCGTGCGGGCAAGTTTCACGCGTAGCCCGCGGAAGTCGACGAATAAAGCAACCAGGGAGCTAAACGTACCACAGCCGACGGTTTGGAAAATCTTACGGAAAAGGCTAAAGCAGAAGCCTTACCGTTTACAATTGCTACAAGCCCTGACACCCGATGGAAAACCGATGGATCGGTCGTGGTGGAGATCATGATCAGCAATTCATCTCATGGCCTCCACGCTCTCCCGACTTAACCCCATGCTATTTCTTTCTGTGGGGTTATGTGAAAGTTTCAGTGTTTAAACCTCCTCTACTAAGAAATGTGCCAGAACTGCGAGCTCGCATCAACGATGCTTTCGAACTCATTGATGGGGACATGCTGCGCCGAGTGTGGGAGGAACTTGATTAGCGGCTTGATGTCTGCCGAATCATTAAAGGGGCACATATCGAACATTTGTGAATGCCTAAAAAAACTTTTTGAGTTTTTGTATGTGTGTGCAAAGCATTGTGAAAATATCTCAAATAATAATGTTATTGTAGAGCTGTGAAATCGCTTCAATCATTTGTAATAACCCTGTGCGTGCTCTCTTTCATGAAGAAATCCGTCAAATGTCCTACCAACCTTTGCTAAAGTATTATATGTTAAGTACTGGTAATTTGTCTCCTCATCTTCAGATTCACTGGCCTGACATCTCTTCTGCTACCACTAATTCTGTCATCACGTCTGTTGTCGAAGAATTTGATGAACCTACCGAAGCATCTGATGAACTTACTTCATTAATTTCATCTTTCTCTCGGTCTCATTCCTCCTCAACTACATCCATTAATTGCTCATCCTCATTTCCTGATAGCATTCTTCCTTTTCCTGTGAATACAATCCCCAACATATCAGAGTTCTTATCAACCAAACCATGAATTTTACTTCCACACCAATGCATATCTTTGTTTTAAGTGCTATACCACTCCGTAAAATTTCAGAAGGTCGATTCATATACTGCGAAGTACACTTTTCTTCTTTCCATAATGAACCTTGGTCACAACATTCCTTGTCATAAGCTTCATAATTGTCTTCGTATAATAATTCTAGTACCTTATTGGTCAGAAAGGCAACCTCTTTGTTGATTTTGTCTTTCATTTACATCATAAACTGTATTTCTTTCTTATTATTACACATTTAGTTTTGCATTTCTGCTCTAACGATGTGATGCTCTTGTACAATCATGTTTAATGGTGTTTCTATCTTCTGCATCTGCTCGTATATCTTTGCCTGTGACATTATCATATTTCGCTCATACAAAGATGCAGCTTCAGAGTGATTCTCGCTATCCTGCATATTGCTCTGTTCACTCTCTGTTACAACTGATTCCTGCCACTAGTACTCTAGTTCCAGTCTCTTCCAAACTACCCTGATGGACATCCATATTCAACTCACTATCTGTGGTTACTGACTGACTAGCTACTTCTCTTTGAACTTCACTCAGTCTCATCAAACTGTGTGCACAAGCGTAGGTCAACTTCGACATGCCTGGATGCTGACAGAAACAAAACGCTTCTCTCCTACTACTAAATTTCTACCCTAGGCACACAACAAACCACGAAAGACTCTCTAAAGTCAAGGTCGCATCAATATTTCTTTACTTACAACATTCGGTTTCGACAGATTTCGGTGTCATCTTAAGGTCTTAATTTTTTTTGTTACAAAACGAGTTCATTGTGTGTTGGAACCTCATGCCAAATTGTCATGTTACTGGATAAAATGTAACTTATTATGCAAATGTTTGTCAGAAATAAAGCCATTACAATGAAAAAGCTCCTTGTGACCATAGCCATGTCTGCACATGTAGCGCTAAGAGAGGATTGATACGTCATAAAAATCACGATATACGATAAAATACACAGTAGCACATCTGTTTATGTTAGCCTGATATGTCCCACTCATTAATCAATGAATTTGTTCTTCCAGTTTCCCGACGGTGTCTCACACACCGATATAGTTACGTTACGTATGGCCATGCTACACGCTACAATTCGGATCCCTCTGATGGCAGATGGCTGCTAATATGTAGACATGAAGAATAAAGACGCAGAATGTTAATAATTTTTGTTTTATTTATAGAACTTTAAGAGATTTCACCAAAAAATTCGGAGGCACTGCTTTTCAGCATGTTCTCGTATTAACCTGTATTGAAGATTTGTTCCGCACTTGTTCATCCTGTGCCCCCTATGTCCGCCGCTTGGATTCCTTTTGTTAAAACGGACCTTCTGTCTTCCCAATCTCCGCTTCTGCAGTTGGACTTAATACATGCATATCTAGGGTCATCCAATTTTCCTTCCAGAAACATGCACAAGAGATCCTAAGATCAAGGACAATCACAGCTACGATATCAGGTAAGTGTGATCTTGTGGTACAGTTATGATTGAATTATAGTTACTTGATCCGCGATGTGTGTACACTGAAAAGTTGATGAAGTAGACATAACGTATGGCAGTCGCGTAACCTTCGTTGTCGCAACCATCCTAACGGAACACGTAAGTCACTGACATTTTCAGAATGTGGATGTTCTATTGATAACTCATACAGGCATATATAGTCAATGCTAACGGTTTAGAATTTTTCCCGTACTGGATTTCGTCACTTTAGTGGAAGTTTGGCAGAATTAGTGACATCATAAAAGTATCTTCTCAATCCCGTGGAACTATGTTCCAAAGCTTCAATTCCAGAGGACATCTAGGCAAGAAAAGTCTTCCTGCAACAGTATTTCCTGCCCAGTCGAGGTGTACATTCTAAGCATCGTTAAGATTGTTCATTGTTTTCTGATATACGTAGTAGGGGGTTGCTCTCAAGAACACGTCTTCGCACAAGGAGTCATTAATTTCTGATGAGGGACTAAAAATAACTCAGGATATCATCGAATTTAGTTTTAAGTTTAGTTTTGGCGCCAGTAAGGATAATGAAGACAAACCGTCATTCATCTGGAATATGAAAGTACTGACATCATCAGATATGACACTTAAGTACTGTTGCCGGTGCTCATTTGCTGCAGGATTACAGTATCGAAGAGGTGTGATTGACATACGAGGCGACTTTTCACTCCCACAGATATCACGGTGATTTGTGTTTACGTAGTGCTTTCGAAACACCCTGGCTGCACCGTCCTAAAATTTCTAGTTGCCGAATTTTTATGACTAATATGTCAAATTCGACAGGGTCAAGTACTTTGCTAAAGGCTAGTAACGTCAACATTGTGCGCACGCGGTTGCGTTCGAAATCATATCATGTGCTGAAACAGTACATACCAGTTACCACGCCAGTAGTATCATACAAATGAAAAGAAACATGCGATCTTTTGAAAAATCTTATTGCTTCGTTTATTAAAATGCCAACAACAATGTAAGGTAGAGAAAAAGATCTTCGGCAATTCGAGTGACTTGAAAGACAGACAATTCATTAGCAATGGTGGCTGGAAATTTATATCCATCTGGTGTTGCCGTGTAGTCTGTGATTTATTAAGCGGTGATTCATTCCAGTTTAAAGCTTTCAGACAAAAGGAGAAACACGAGTGGATAATTCTTTTTTTCGGTACGGGTGTTGTTGCTCTACTGCCTTACTGAAGGTATGAGATTCGAAGAACCTTTATGGTGTGTCTCCTGATCTTGTTGTTGGGTGTGCAAGAATAATGGAGTTCTGCTCTGTCAAAAAGTCTTGGGCTTATTCTATTTCACGCTTAAGACATCAGATTCAGAGAAAAGAATGTGAAAATTATGTAATATGTACAGGAGAGCTAGAGATGGAAGCACATTCTGCAGGCAATGTCAGCAGTGCCGACTGACTTGCGGTGTTGTAGGTTTATGGAAGTCGAGCTTGATGCAACACCGTCGCATTTAGTTTTACCAGTGGTAGGATCATCTCTACAGTAAATGTCCAGACAGATAGATGAATCAAAGGGATGCATTTCAGTGACACCAACAATGCCACATTCAGTCTTTCTGGGACTACTTCTGTCGATGGTAAAAGGTAAAACATTATTCAGCCATAATTTCATAGGACAGCTAACATGTACAACTAATGACAAAAGAAGATGCGGTGATTAAGATGCTGCACTCTTATATCAAAGGTACTTTGTAAACCTGAGTTAAACTGCGGTAGTTTTCCTAAAGAATCTTTTTTGGAAATGGAAGAGAGATTCCTCCAGCGACCACATAGCGAATTAAATTCGCCTTTTGTCCATGGAGATGTTTGAAAACACTGCATCCTGTAAACTCCAGTCAGAACATACTTCTCCAAGTACAGTAGATAATTCTGTCTTGGCTTGAATCTACAAACTGGAAGCAGATGAGATATAATATACTGAAGATCACTAGTCCTAACTGTTTTGATTATACTACACATTTCCTGCGATGTAAGGAAAGTTATTGACTACTTGGTTACTGGATTGAGTTGCTTCTACTTTACTACACTCTTTAACGTTGCCAGGGAGCTTGCCCGCGCTTTTATCTTATGCATTCCAGTTCACAGCACTGTAATCGATAGTCTAGATTACTTAGAATAGTACCAGAATATTTGAAAATTAGCTGGTGTGTTCATCTCGACTGAACAGTAAGTTAAAAGTCATAAACTGTGAAGATTGTTGAGAATTCCCCATTTATTTCATTTTACTGCTGTGCGGAGCCCGTCAACTTCTGTTGGCTCTTCTCATAACGCCTATAGCAAACAGCCGACCTTTCATTTCGCCAAAAACAATTAATAGGAACCTAGGTTTATAAATCAGATATGTTTCTTTTTTTTTCTTGGTATCTATGGAAAGAATGTTGATTGCGGAATTTCGTGAGTAATTTTAACGGCAAACTTCATATGTGAGTTTGTTAACCGAGGAAGTTATTAGTAGGAGTCCAGTCAGCTAGCCTACAGGATCGTATAAACTTTGTAATTACTCTGAGTACCATGTATCAATTTGGGAGGGGGAGGGGGGAGGGGGTGGGGACTCGCTTGAAGACTCTCTGTTGTAGAATTCCTCCAATATATTGTAAGGTATGACGTGAAATAGTGGAGTATACAAAACAAAAGAGGTTTCACACTCCGTGTGTAAGCACATAATTTCATTAAAATGCCAGTATTCCTTTATGTAAGAGTATTTGAATTACTTTTGTTAAAACGGACCTTCTGTCTTCCCAGTTTTCACTTCCGCAGCTGGACTTAATGCATGCATATCTAGAGTATTCCAATTTTCCTACCAGAAACATGCACAAGAGATCCTAAGATCAAGCACTGTTGCCAGTTGAGGCTATCAGTAGTTCGGGTTTCACTAGGCATGGCCTGCACCTCTGTAGGTATGGGAAGGGGAGGCAGGCAAAGCTTATAGCTGACAGTGTAGTGAATGGTGGTGGGATCACTCATGGAAAAATTCCTGTAGTAGCTGGTGTTAGAGCTGCACCGTTTTTTAGATTGAAGTCAGCTGATAGGTATACCTGCTTAAAGTAAGTCCCTCTAACTAAGGAATCACCTTCAGAGGACATCATGTTTCCAAGCAAAGAAGGACTAGAATATTTCATCAAAATATAAGAGGTATTAGAGATAAAGTTAGAGAACTGTTTATAGATGTTGACTCTGAAATTATTGGTATATCAGACCACCATGTAAATAATTTGACAATTCAGAGGCTTCCTTTACGAGGATACAGATTAGCTGGCTGTTTTTGAAGCAGTTCTTTGTGGATTGCGGGAGTGGCCATGTATGTAAAAAACAATATTCCATTTTGTCCATAGACGTATCATGGCACTACACTGAACAGATATTTGAATGTTGTAAAGGGGCAGTTGAATTTAGTGACACTAAACTTCTAATTGTTGTTGTTTTATAGGTCCCCTAACTCTGACTTCAGAGCATTTCTGCTCAAGCTAGAGAGGGTTCTTGATTCACATTATCGGAAGTACCAGAAACCAGTTATATGTGGTGACTTCAATATTATTTTTGTATATGATGGTACAAGAAAAAGGATATTGGTAGATCTCCTAAACTCATATGATCTGATTCAGATTGTGTTTTTACCAACTAGGGTGCAGGGTTACAGTAGTACAGCCATAGAAAATATTTTCATTCATTCTTCATTATTAGACGGGCATTCTGTTAGTAAAAGGATGAATGGCCTCTCACACCATGTTGCACAAATTTTAACACTAAAAGGCTTTTGTACTCAAACAAATGTCACATATAATTACAAACTATGTAGGAAAGTTAGTCCGACAGCAATAAAGGGTTTTTTAAACGACGTCAAGGAACAAGAGTGTCAGGATGTTTATAGTGCCGATAACATAGATGCCAAATATAATGCTTTCCTTAACACATTTCTCGTGCTCTTTGAGAGTTGTTTTCCATTAGAACGTTCTAAACGGGGTACTTGCAGTAAAAGGCAGGCGGGGGGCTCACTAGTGGGACAAGGATATAATGTAGAACAAAGCGCGAATTATATCAAAATGTTAGAAGTAGTCACAATCAAGCTACAGTAGCCCATTACAAACAGTACTGTAACGTGCTTAAAAATGTTATTAGGAAGGCAAGGAGTATGTGGTATGCAAATAAAATAGCTAATTCACAGGATAAAATTAAAACCATATGGTCAGTTGTGAAGGAAGTGTCTGGTCAGCAGCACTAGGTCGACGATGTAAAGTGAGTACGAAGTAAAAATACTTCTGTTACTGATAAAGCAGATATATGTACAGTGTTTAACAATCATTTTCTGAGCATTGCTGGTGAATCAAATAAAAATTTAGTTTCTACAGGGAATCATATAATTCTCTTGGCAAATGCCTTTCCGAGAATTAGATTTGAAATACTTCTCTGAGATACAGAGAAGGGGAAGATTGTGTCAATAATTAAATCACTGAAGATTAAGGACTCTCAGGGATATGATAGCAGAATATTAAAGTACTGTACTGCACATACTACCCCTGTATTTAGCCACATTTGTAATTTTTCCTTTAGGAATGGTCAGTTTCCAGAATGATTAAAGTACTCAGTAGTAAAACCACTTTATAAAAAGGGAGAAAGGGATAATGTAGAGAATTTTAGGCCTATTTCTATGCCATCAGTGTTTGCTAAAGTTCTTGAGAAAGGATAATTGATCATTTTATATCACACGATTTGCTGTCAAATGTACAACTGACAATGTTATATTCTCTTTTCTCTGTGAGGCAGTAGATGGGTCAAACAAAAGGTTTCGAACGCTAGGCATAGTTTTTGACTTAACTAAGGCGTTTAACTGTGTTGATCACAATATATTGCTCCAGAACTTGGACCATCACGGAATACGGGGAGTAGCTCACAATTGGTTCACCTCTTACTTTAGCAACACACAGCAAAAGGTCATTACTCACAGTGTTGAGAATGGTTGTGATGTGGTTTCTGAGTGGAGTAGAGTCATATCGGAGGGGGGGGGGGGTGCCCCGGGGATCAGTGTTGGGGCCAATCCTGTTCCTTATTTATATAAATGATATGCCCTCTAGTATTAGGGGTAACTAAAATATTTCTGTTTGCTGATGGCACTAGCTTGGTAGTAAAGGATGTTGTGTGCAACATTGGCTCGGTCTCAAATAGTGCAGTTCATGACATAAGTTAATGGGTTGTAGAAAATAAACTAGTGCTAAATCACAGTAAGACTCAGTTTTTATAGTTTCTAACACACAATTCAACAAAATCTGACGTTTTAATTTCACAGAATGGGCATATGATTAGTGAAACTGAACAGTTCAAATTTATAGGTGTTCTGTTAGATATTAAACTGTCGTGGAAAGCCCACGTTCAGGATCTTGCCTAAAGACTTAATGGTGCCATTTTTACAATTCAAACGGTACCTGAAGTGAGTGATCTACACGAAAATTAGTCTACTTTGCTTATTTTCATTCGCTTATGTCGTACGGTATCACTTGTATTTTTTGGGGTAACTCTTCCCATCCCAAAAGGATATTTTTGGCTCAG
Source organism: Schistocerca nitens (assembly GCF_023898315.1). Lineage (NCBI taxonomy): Eukaryota > Metazoa > Arthropoda > Insecta > Orthoptera > Acrididae > Schistocerca > Schistocerca nitens. The sequence goes on along the minus strand of NC_064616.1, from coordinate 623,584,698 downwards.
AAACGGGCGGCTCGGGCAATAAGTGGTGTAAGTTCACGAACCTCTTGTCGACCCCTGTTCACGAGCCTGGCTATTTTGACATTGGCCTCTCAATATATATATTCCTTACTGTCAATTCTTGTTGACAATATTAGATTATTCCCAAGAATATGCAGCGTTCAATCAGTGAACACTCGGTAGAAATCAAACCTGCATTTGGATCGAACTTCCTTAACTCTTGTGCATAAAGGTGTGCAGTATACTGCTGCATCCATTTTCAATAAACTACCAGAGGAATTGAAAAATCTTAGCAGCAGTCCGCGGGCTTTCAAATCGAAACTGAAGAGTTTCCTCATGGTTCACTCCTTCTATTCTATCGAGGAGTTACTTGAAAAATTAAGCTGATTCTTGTTTTATTGTTGATTGCGTTTACTTAAACTTGTGAACTGACTTTTTTCGGGTTCATAAACATTTTATTTTTATCTGTTATTACTTTTGTGTTGTAATTTCATGTACTGACACGTTCCATGACCTTCTAGATTTACTCCTCAATTTGATTCTATGGAACTTGACATGTAAATAAAATAAAATAAACAAAATCGCTTTAAATATGAGCTTACATAGTGCACTTTACTTACAATTCGTCTACTACCTGAAAGTGGCTCCTCATTTGTTTTTCTTTCTATCTTGGGAATCTATATACGACATTTAGGAGTAAAATGCTTGACATCTAACACCGAATGAATTCTTTATTTAGACTGAAGAATGTGTTTTGGTCAATGATTACATATATTAATGTGAAATGAATAATAATTAGCTTCCAGATATTTTCACTCTATCTTCATGCGAAATTTCTCTTGATAAAGTTTTGCGCGTTGTGTTGAATAGTGTTCACAGCAGAAATCGTTTTAATTGATTATATTTCAAAATATCACTGCCAGAAATTTTCTAATGCAAATGTAACAGTTGTTTGTGAAACAGAGTGAAAGAATGGTAGAACAGCGGCGAGCAAAATGGCATTACATTAAATGGACTACTCAACACGAACTGGAATTCCTGGACCTTAACATTATTTTGTACGTGCTTTAATAAGTCGAATTTAATGTAACGACGATGGAAGACGTTATTATTGGAAAAGATAAATCTTACGTTAATAGAGCCTCTCGTCGCTTCTTGGGAAAAAGACGCCATATTTACAGAGAAAAACGAACAAAATGGTTTTTGTTTCAATAATGATGTTTATCAATAACCGATTTTCCGCTTATTAGGACATTAGCAGATAAAAACTGGCAACGTTTTTCTGGCAGTAGCCTAATAAACCGAGAACTCATTAGATTTCTATTTGTAAGTGTTTCATCCCAAAATAAGATAAATGTATATTAGTACAGAGTCTGTAAGGCTCGATTCAATGTTCCTTCAGACATTGCCGACAATATATAGCCGTATTAAATCAGGAAATGTATTCGCAGACTGCGAATACGGTACCACCACAGCTATATAATTTAGAGGAAACAAAATTTGTGCCGGACCGGGACTCGACCTCGGAATTCCTGCTTTACACGAGCGGTCACCTTAACCGTTTTTTTTTTTCATTTTGTTCGTTATTCTTCGTTGCAGTTGGTCGTAGCTGACGTCATATGATATCCGTTAAAGTTTGTTGTTCATCCTTTCACTCAGTTTTTTTTATTTCAAAGACCGGCCAGTTCTCTGACCGTTCGGCTATTCAAACACGATTCGCGGACAACCCCAAACTTTCATATGTCCCAGTGTCTGCTACCCATAGGGCTCACACAACTATGTGATTCCCGCACAGGGAGAGACTTATTTAGTTTTCTCGTCAGACGTCCTTGGCTTTGACATGAAATATGTTAGCACAGTGTCTGTATTTGACAGTGTCCGAGAAGCTCGACGCAGTGCTTCTTTGGACACGAATGCATATCCGGAAGAAAACACTGCATCGAACTTTACTGAAACTGTGAAATACAGGCGCTGTACCAATGTATTTCATGCCTAACCCAAGGCAGTCTGACGAGAAAACTAAGTAAATCTTTCTTTCTGTCGGAATCACATAATTGTGCGAGAAGTATGAGTGGCACACATTAGGATATATGTAAGTGTTCGGATAGCCGAAGTGATTAAGACGATCGCTTGCGTCGCATGACCGCTACGGTCGCAGGTTCGAATCCTGCCTCGGGCATGGATGTTTCTGATGTCCTTAGGTTAGTTAGGTTTAACTAGTTCTAAGTTCTAGTGGACTAATGACCTCAGCAGTTGCGTCCCATAGTGCTCAGAGCCATTTGAACCATTTTTTGATCGCTTGCGTAAAGCGGGAAATCCGGGTTTGAGTCCCAGTCTGGCACAAATTTCCGTTTGTTTCGAGTAAACTGTATAACTCTGATTGTACCAAATTCCCAGTTTTCGAATACATTTCCTGAAGATGAAAGTAACTAATCCCTACATAGGCACAATGCCATCCATCAATATTTATCTCTACATGTATAATCTGCAACTTACCGTGATGTGTATGATGAAGGCTACTTTTAATTCTGCCTTATAAGTGAACGACTCACCTCCAACTGTTTGTATGCCTGTGTACGAACTGTAATGAGTCTAAATGTATCTTCACGCCATCTGCGGTGTAGACGTAGACGGAGTAATATTCCAACACTCCTCACAGGAAAATGTTCTATGATTTTTGTAAGTGTAACCTCGATATCTTTGTTCGGCCGTTATTAGATTTTTTTCCGCTTCACGTAACGCTGTGTCATTCGTCTTACACTACCATTACTCATTTCACACTCGACGCACTTTATCTCTACAGAAAATTCGAAAAAAATACAATGACATCCCAAATTGTCGTACCAGATGGGTGATCCGAATTCTGCAAGAAACTGGAAACAATTCCCGCGTCTGTTAAACGTTGTTAGAAAGAGCGCGCGTTGGCTGCTCAAGCCTGTGAAATAAATTGGCGGTCTTGTGAACGGAGGCAGGCAGATGCGGCAAAACAAAGCGAGGTCCACAACCTCCAGCCGGCCGCGGCAAGGCCATGCACCCGGCCCTCCGCTACGCTGAAAAACCCGCCACCGCCACCTTAATCGGATCCTGGTGGCAACTCTGTTTTTACGGCTGGAATCTCTGTCGCAGAAAGTGGAATAAATCGGATTTATCACACGCCTCTACGAAGATGTTTAGATCCCGTGTGTTTCTTTTTTCTTCTGTTACATCCAAGCTTGTCTGAGCAAATCATTAGATTATACTCTCCGCTAACGTAATAATACTCCGTAAGTGAGATAATTATTTTGACTTGAGAGTTTCTCGATTCTGATTTGGAAAATAATTTAACCAAGACAGAAAAGGAACTGTCGGGTAGTAGACCACGCCGTGTGTCGTACTTAGGTAAATAATGATTTATGTGTAAATATATTCTGGACTGAGATCCAAATCTGATGCTTCCCTCACACAACAGTGTAGTAAAAATTACACGCGCAGTATTAAATTGTCCTGTACGATTACACTCCAGGGCGCTTTTCTTTTTCAGTCATCCATGTGATTTTATCATTCACCACTGTGTAAAATGAGGATTTCCATTTCCCCGTAGTAAAAAATAGATTCCTGCGCACTGAGCTGTATCTCCACTCTCCAAAAAGGACTGCACTTCTTCGTCAGCGGGATGTCTGTTGTACCGGAAACGTTTCTTAATATTCTCGAAAAAAGTTTAAGTCCGGGGCTTTAAGGGGTACTGGCAACATACTGCCAGCACCCAGTAGTGATCAGCAAGCCGTTTTGGTAGGGGTAATTTTAAGTCGATAATTATCGCTGTCTCTGCAGAATGTAATTAGCACGCTTTCGAAGAAAACATGAGTGAATGGATGTGAAAATTACGCTCAGTCAATCTAGTACCACATCCGACAGAATAAACACAAGAATACTTTATCGAATAATAGAAGGTAGAATTGAACGTAGATTAAAAGAGGATCGTTTTGGTTTTAAGAGAGGCAGGGTCACTCTGGAAGAAATTTTATCAATTCTATTAATTACAGAGGGTTTAGAAAAAACGTGGAAACATAGACGATTCGAAAATTTTCCGGCGGATATGTAATTTACATTCTTCTCGGGCGTTCAGCCTGGTACAATGACTGGATCTGCATGTATTTTCGGCAACGAGATTTTTCGCCATCACCCGGTCACCTGAAGATGCCATAAAGTCTTGCTGCCGAAAATTCCTACAGAATCAATGACTACGCCTGGCTGGATGACCGGGTTGGATTTAAGCAAGGATTCATCGCATCCGAAGATTTGAAGAAGACTTTTGATGATTTGGAACGCCTGGCTGGATGACCGGTTTGAATTTAAGCAAGGATTCATTGCATTCGAAGATTTGAAGAAGACTTTTGATGATGAATGAAATATTTTTCCCGTTGTTAAGCAATGTATCAACTACGGGGATAGAAGGGCAATCCATTGTGTGCAAAACAGTTTGGAGTGGTCAGCGCAGACGAAATAACAGGACTGTACTGTCAAATATGGGAAGGCTAAACCGAAGATAATGTTGAATCCCTAGGTTTCCTGGACCCTGACGTCACAGTACTGGAAGTTACTCTCACCGTGCCCGTTTATGTAACGCGAACAGACAGCTGATGGCGTGACTGGCTCCCATCAATTGTGTAATTAGAAGTGCTCTGCTGGGAGCTCAAACCTCGGACTCCATCAATCTCCGCCACAGTGGAGAGTTGCTTTAGAAGTCCGTGTTTCGGTTGAGAAAGAAAGCCAAGAGTCATCCCGCTTGTACTGCCTCAGAAGCCAGAGTCTTGCGTGCCTGGAAAATTCAGTTACTAATCCGCAAACAGTTACATTTTCTCTGCTAATGGCATAAGTGTTTTGCTGTCAAAAGTCTCGCACTGTAAGCCGGCAGAAACGTCACATCCAATACGCTGCCTGCCCCCTATTCACAAAAAAAAGAAAAAACAAAGAAAAGAAATTCGTCCTTCTTAGGTCGCTAGTCTGTGGTCCTTTTAGCAGCTTACGTAGTTTCCTTTAGGCATGGGAAAAGAATTAAGAGACCAAAGTAACGTTCTCTGGCGTCATCCTGCTGGCCACTTGCCAAGCTTCAATATATCGGTCTGTTTCTGTGTATTTTAGGACAGCTAAAGGATATCTATCTTGTTGAATGTTTCTTTGACAGAGGGCCGACTGCCGCCCTCTGCTTCGCGGAATTCCTGCAGATCTAAAGCTTTCAGGGCACCTCTTTCTAACAGGGCACAGTCCATAAAAGCATAGTTCCTCAGCTAGACATCGCCTTTTTAATTTGTCTGCCGCCTTGACCCATATTGCTCCAGGGTCACTGGCACCGCACTGCTGAGCTTGTGTCTCGTCTTTCACATACATGCAGACAAAGCAGACGACCCCAGAAGCCTCTACCTGTCTTTAACACATGCAAGCTCGCAGAACACCTCATCCCTTACCTGTAGGAGTTCTGTTTCGTTTGCGTTTCACTCTGAATGTCCTGTCCCATGAACTGCCGTATGCCAAAGCTTGAAAGTTTACTCGAAGACATAATTATAATAACATATACTAGGTTAACTGTGGCGATGCAGTTGCCTCATACAATCACTGTCAGAGCTTTATCCAACACAAAAAATGTGTTTGCACGATCTGCGTTAGATTAATTACATCAAATCGAATCCACATATCGAAATGAAGTAAAAGTGACCAGCTGAAATGGCTTGAAGCTTTTCAAATGGTTGGAACGATCTACCAACAGTTCAACTCCTTGACGATAAAAATCTGCTCCTTGGTCACGCAGTTGTTTGTGCAAATCTCTTCATCCTTGGAAGATTTCTTTCTCCCTGATGTTGTTTCAGCTTGCCGAAATAATGGAAATTGCATAGTGCAAGATCTGGACTTACCAATTAGCGTCATCTACCTCTGTGCGTTCTAGGTAACAATGTTGGGAACATTTCTCTGCCGCTGAATGTGCGGCAGCATTTTTTACATATACCATCATAATTTCACTGTGAATCTGTGTATAGTTTAGATATTTTGCCCATGCGTTACCTACTTCAGATTTGGAAAATGTTTTCAGTTGACGTTCCATTTCAATAGCACAATGTGATGCATCTATTATCCCTATGGCAGCAGAACTGTATTTACAGGAAATACAGAACGTGTAATCTCTCTTGTTGCGTCGTGGTCATATAGCGGGATGAAATGGACAGCTTACTTTCTCGAGTCCCTACATACTTCATTTGCATATACAAGGGGCAATGACAGAAGTAAAGGTCTAGTTTGATATGATAGTTGCAACGGACCTGAACTCAGTATGATTTGGTTCCATGATGATATAGCAGTCATTGACGAAAGTGAATACGAATTGATTTTGGTACCTAATAAAATGGAACGTATGATAGCTAGGAAGGCAGATGAAAAACATAGTAGCAAACAATGCACTAGACAAAGGGGCTTATTACAGGTACTGGATATTTGAAACTGTTTATATTACTTAATCCGATTGCGTTTTAGATGAAACCTGACTGGTTTTGAATTGAATTTAACTACAAATGTAAGTTACAGATCCTGCGACATACAAACAACCTTGTTATAATCAAATATCTTTAAGTGTGTTCCTCTTCGTATCTGTATGAAAATTTGTCAATAACTTTATTGAAAATAGGAAATATCTATAATCAGTCGTTTTATTATTGTCATTCGGACTTCACTGCAGCTGTGATACCAACTATTACCAACCACATTTCAATTTTTACCGGACACCTTTTGCCTGATTGCGTCATGTTGGTCACTCACTGAAAAATAAACTTGTCCACTCCTTCATAATCACACGTTAGTTCTCTCTTATAGTCTCCATATACTGCGTTCCCATTAGTAATTAACCCATTAACTATTCACCAATATCGATCTGACCACTCACAATCCGCCGCAGTCAGCTGTTTGGCCGTATCTGCTGCCGTCCATCTCTCTTGCCTCCCCTGTCTAGTCTCTGCTGCCTTCTGCTCGTGTCTGGTCGTATCCGACCTGCTTTGTGTCATCCCTGAGTATATGTTTCTTACGTGTGACGTTACTGATAGCGTCCTGACGCTGTCCATGCCACATCTTGCACTTTTTTTTTTCACCTGAGTCAACGACTTGTCGACAATTGTCCTTTCGGAGTGGTGCACTACTTTAGATCAATTTATACATCGTATGGTACTTGAGTTCAGATTTGTTTTACCTTACACTTCGCATAAACAAAATTCTGTTTTCTTTCAATGCATAAAAAGTAATGAGACATCAGAATTTACGGCAGATACCGTCACGTTACATTCCTGCCTCCTTACAATAAGAAAATTAAGTTCTTTGTCTTTTAATTTGACATAATATCTCAAAGAACATGAAATTTTAATAAACTTTTACTTCGACAAAATTTTTTAAATAAAACCTTAACCATACTTCCCTGACACATTCTAGTGAGTAACGGTTCTGGGCTCCTACTTGACCAGCCTAAATAGTTCGTCTCCTATACAATAGCGCATTATAATTGTAGAATTACGAACTCACAATTTTCAAATGTAGCTGGCTTTACAGACAAAGCCTAAAACTTTTACCTTTTAGTAGAAACTTTAAAAAACTCTACTTTTCATCTTCTAGCTGCTGCTGGGGGTCTCGATCCTGAGAATTCTATGCGACAGGCATTCCTTGTCCATGCTTCCTTCTGTACAATATTCGTTTTATACCTTGGCGATGAGCAGGCGTACATCGTTCCCTCGTTCATTTATTACATGTACTTCAAAAGAAAATTTAAATTAGTACTACGTTCACCTTATGCATTGCTATATATTGTGTAATACTTATTCATAATGAAAATTCAGAACTGAGGTACACATAAAAACACCAGTTATTCGTTTCAGTAATTAAGTAGTCCTGCCAGAGGGCTGAAAATCGAACCACACAAAAAGGATATCTGTCTGGAGGTCGCAGTTCTCAACTACAGGATAACTGCGTCTCCAACTCTCTGTCTGTCTAATAATAAGACGATGACTGCTTTTCTTCAGGCAACATCTCCCGTTCTATTGTGTCCATTGAGGCGTGTATTAGCTATGTACAGAGTTCGTACGAACTTCTAGTTTTGCGTTTCATTGTTCTTTTGCTCTCACCTTATACTGTCAGCCACATTGCTAACATCCTCTAAAAATCAAGTTATTGCTTTCTTCAACCGGATATTTGTTATAAACCCTAGTTCCATTCTGGTATCTTGTTTGTTTGCAATCTCGTTTCTGCATCAGAACGTTTGGCTTTCAATCTAGTCCATTCCTCATACAGCTGTTCCACTTCCATCCTTTCCCGCTCATATTTCTTGATCATATTTTGTAACTCTATTTTCAAACTATTACACTTATCTTGGAATTTCAAGATCCAAATTATTGTAGGCACAGGGCTTTGTTCCTTCTCCTACGACTTCCGCTTCCCTATCCTCCCAGTCACATTCCATATCTGCATCATTAGTTATTACTGCCCAACTTTCTTCTATCTGCTGTGTGTTTTCCAACTTAGCTTTTTGCTATTGCAAAACTACTTCTTCGTGAACTGATGCGTTACCCATATGTTCCTATAAATTTTCAAGATCTACTTCAACAGCTCTCAAGCAGGCCGATTCTATACCCCTCTTCCGGTTTTCTTCAGATCATAATACTACCTTCTGATCTCAAATCCCTGATTCCGTATTTCCATTAGTTAAACCTACGTTTCCCATATTTCTCTCCCAATAATCGGTGACAACCACAATAAGACCTTACACTACCAATAAACTTAATTTCAAGTTCGTCGGCCTGTTCACATACTTCAATACCTTCCTCCAGATCTGCACCTTTCAATTTTACTTTCTGAATGGGTACTATCTTACACGACTTAAGAGCTTAATACTTATTCAAAGTATCCCTTGAAATCACTGTACCATCACTTATAGTGTCTACAACATTACCATTTAGACTTCACCAAATTTTGCCCAAATCTCTGAACAGAGAACGGATTCCTTCCAAGGAATCTTGACAAATATCTTCCCCATTTCTCTTAATTACAAAAAAATTTCTTTCTCTTCTTCTACGTTGATTGAATCTTCCTGATTGGTATATAAACTCTTTTCCCTTAACACACGTTCTTCTCGCCGTCTTTCGTCTTTAGAAGTTCATTGTCCATCACATAATCCATCATTTCCACATCTACAAGTCCATTTGAACTCGTTGCTACCCTATTCAGCGACTGATCTGTTCTCTTATTTACATGTCTCTGTGTATCTTCGACTGTTTCCGTATATCCATTCCCAGTCCACAGAAAATTCGTTTTATTAATCCCTTTCTTGTTCATATCCACGGATCACTTTTCTGAATATGGTCATTCCTCTTGCGAATCTTGTCGTGTCCTTGACTAAGGTTGGTCGTTATAATATCTTTTGCCTTCTCGAGATTCGTTTCTACACTCCTGGAAATTGAAATAAGAGCACCGTGAATTCATAGTCCCAGGAAGGGGAAACTTTATTGACACATTCCTGGGGTCAGATACATCACATGATCACACTGACAGAACCACAGGCACATAGACACAGGCAACAGAGCATGCACAATGTCGGCACTAGTACAGTGTATATCCACCTTTCGCAGCAATGCAGGCTGCTATTCTCCCATGGAGACGATCGTAGAGATGCTGGATGTAGTCCTGTGGAACGGCTTGCCATGCCATTTCCACCTGGCGCCTCAGTTGGACCAGCGTTCGTGCTGGACGTGCAGACCGCGTGAGACGACGCTTCATCCAGTCCCAAACATGCTCAATGGGGGACAGATCCGGAGATCTTGCTGGCCAGGGTAGTTGACTTACACCTTCTAGAGCACGTTGGGTGGCACGGGATACATGCGGACGTGCATTGTCCTGTTGGAACAGCAAGTTCCCTTGCCGGTCTAGGAATGGTAGAACGATGGGTTCGATGACGGTTTGGATGTACCGTGCACTATTCAGTGTCCGCTCGACGATCACCAGTGGTGTACGGCCAGTGTAGGAGATCGCTCCCCACACCATGACGCCGGGTGTTGGCCCTGTGTGCCTCGGTCGTATGCAGTCCTGATTGTGGCGCTCACCCGCACGGCGCCAAACACGCATACGACCATCATTGGCACCAAGGCAGAAGCGACTCTCATCGCTGAAGACGACACGTCTCCATTCGTCCCTCCATTCACGCCTGTCGCGACACCACTGGAGGCGGGTTGCACGATGTTGGGGCGTGAGCGGAAGACGGCCTAACGGTGTGCGGGACCGTAGCCCAGCTTCATGGAGACGGTTGCGAATGGTCCTCGCCGATACCCCAGGAGCAACAGTGTCCCTAATTTGCTGGGAAGTGGCGGTGCGGTCCCCTACGGCACTGCGTAGGATCCTACGGTCTTGGCGTGCATCCGTGCGTCGCTGCGGTCCGGTCCCAGGTCGACGGGCACGTGCACCTTCCGCCGACCACTGGCGACAACATCGATGTACTGTGGAGACCTCACGCCCCACGTGTTGAGCAATTCGGCGGTACGTCCACCCGGCCTCCCGCATGCCCACTATACGCCCTCGCTCAAAGTCCGTCAACTGCACATACGGTTCACGTCCACGCTGTCGCGGCATGCTACCAGTGTTAAAGACTGCGATGGAGCTCCGTATGCCACGGCAAACTGGCTGACACTGACGGCGGCGGTGCACAAATGCTGCGCAGCTAGCGCCATTCGACGGCCAACACCGCGGTTCCTGGTGTGTCCGCTGTGCCGTGCGTGTGATCATTGCTTGTACAGCCCTCTCGCAGTGTCCGGAGCAAGTATGGTGGGTCTGACACACCGGTGTCAATGTGTTCTTTTTTCCATTTCCAGGAGTGTATTCCCTTGCCATTTATTTCCAAATCTATTCAATTGAAACCTTGAGGGCCTATTGACTTGATTCCATAGTTGAAAATTCCTTTGGTGTTACTCAAAACGTCTTCCCGGCGCAAAGCTTCCCTTTTATCATTGTAACTGACGCCACTCATTACCTCGTATGGTGTTACATCTTGGAGCAGCTCTGTGCATTCACCAAGACTATTCTTAGTCCAGAGAAGGGCGGCGAGACCGATCTGTGGTGCCAGTTCGTGAATTTCGTGTAGTCCGTTGTTCAGACGTCTGGCAGTTCGCTTCAGTCCTCCCTGTACGTGTATTCTATCACGGGACTCGTTGTTGACAATATTGATTCATGCAGAATAAATTGAAACATTTATTCAGTGAACAGTAGATGGAAAAGGTTATATGCAGTTGGATAACACTTTCTTGTGCAGAAAAGTGTGCACTATTCAGCAACTTTCATTTTCAACAGGCTTTCAGAAAAACTGAAAAAACTGTATTATAAGCTCCAATTATTCAAATTTAAGTTGAAAGGAGCACTCCAATTCTGTACAGGGGTTGCTCACAGTAATTGAGAACTTTTCCATGCAATGTACTTATTCCTATACTCCCTCGTTACTTTCTCGTATTTTATTAATTATTTAATTTTGATGTTGTGTTAACTATCTACTGACCCGTTTCATAAGTAATTATCTTTGGATCGCAATTTCCTACGGAAAATGATAACCATGCAGAAATTAAACGATTAGATGCTTTTGAAATGCAGTGTTCCAGAAAGGTGTAGAAGATCAGATGAATTGATCGAGCATGGAATGAAGACATCCTGCAACAATTCAACGAGAAGAGGTGCCTAATAAAAAACATAATGAGTTGAAGACAGAATAGTTGAGCACATATCAGTATTTGAGCCGTTGCCGAAGAATCGCAGGAGCAGGCCTACCGTTTATGATGTGGGATACACCAGTAATAAAATTAAAAGATTTAACGTGGGTGACCTTACTGGACACATCGTGCCTTGCCTGAACTCCAGTTGTCGTTGAGGTTGAGCAGATGAGATCATAAAGCCAGACTGGAGAGACGCGTACCTTGTAATGGGGAGGGTTTATTCTGCATGAGTAGAGGAAACGTGCAGTAGTAGTGTAGGTCCCGACGACCGCGGAAAAAAGTCTGGTGCACTCAGAGGAACAGAGCACCATCACCTCTGATGCACAAGACCTCTTCAGTTAATGAGTCGAATCTGGTACATGCAAGACCAGCGATATGTCGTCGCAGAAACCGCAGAACAAACTGCAAAGTAATCCGGCGACAGTCCTTGAACTTCCTCAGGGTAAAATGTGCGTAGGTTTTGTATTCACAACACTCCGTGCGCCCGTGTTTGAGTAAAGCCCGAAGCGTGGGCACTGTGACGCATTCAAACTGAGTGCCCCTTGCTGAGGCACCCAAACAGCTCTTCTTCAAACTCAGGTGTCCCAGCACTGAACAGTCCTCTACAAACGAGCCGATGACAGAGACCTTGTTTCCCAAAACGTTTCATGCAGTCGCACGATATGCAGAAACTACAAGTAACTGACTTTTCCTCCATTACATGTTACCACGCAGCTAAACTCATAAAAATCCTAGACATAAGAGGGTCGTATTGAAAGTTATGAAAAATTTGTGGTAAGGTGTTATGGGACCAAACTGGTGAGGTCATAGGTCCTAATATAAACTAACTTACGCTAAGGACAACACACACGCCCAGGACTCGAACTTCCGACCGGGGGGGGGAGGAGCCGCACGGACAGTGAGAAGGCGCCTTAGACCGCGCGGCTGCTCCGTGTGGCCAAAGTTCAAAGTTATGAGCTGTCCATTCTTATAAAGACTAATTTTTATATTTTAGACAAACCATGCACATCATTTAAATCTAGAGGTGCTTCTATAGCTCTTCGATATATCCACAGTTTCTTTGCACACATTTTTCCCACTATGCAGTATGTCTCGAAATTGCTATGCGGTAGAAGTCCATTTCGCCTGTACGATGATACAGACGCACAACTTTCTAGATGTCCTCTAGCGTCTCTTCACGCTGAGGGAAGAGAAGAGGATTAGTGTTTAACGTCTACAACGGGATCATTAGAGACGAAGCACAGATCAGCAAAGGATGAGGAAGGAAAAAGGCCGTGCCATTTCAAAGGAACCATCCGCCGTAACACTGACCTCGCAGCTGTTTTCACAGAACGGAAATGTTGTATTTTTTTTTATTTTAACTGTCTCAGTTCCAAATTGTCACAAATGATTACTAGTTGCCGGCCGGTGTGGCCGAGCGGTTCTAGGCACTACAGTCTGGAACCGCGCGACCGCTACGGTCACAGGTTCGAATCCTGCCTCTGGCATGGATGTGTGTGATGTCCTTATGTTAGTTAGGTTTAAGTAGTTCTAAGTTCTAGGGGACTGATGACCTCAGATGTTAAGTCCCATAGTGCTCAGAGCCATTTGAACCATTTGAAACTAAAACCAATTTCAGTTTATTAAGTCTTGATTAATCAGTTCAGTCTCTCATGATAATGTATATTATCGGAATGAATGAAGTTGAAGGGTGGCAATTTAGGACTGCGGGGAGGCTGCTGAAGTGTTTCCAGTCTAAATGTCTTAATTTTTCTACAGTGACACTGGCAGTGTGAGGCTGCACATTTTCGTGCAGGGTGATCTCCCCATGGCGTTTATCGTCCTATGCATGACGGAGCTTCAAAAGTGGATGTAGCAGACAGCAGTTATTTTGTGTTCAAGTTCAAGAAAATCAACAAGATAGCAATCTTCTTCATGCCAGACGACGCTGTTCATGATTTTTCCAGTATATCGCATTGTCCTTGGTTTCTTTTTCGATGGCGAATCCAAATGCTGCCATCCCGTAAAATGGCGTATTGTTGCAGACTTATGATTGAATTAGCTGTCATTGCCTGTCACACTACTTATAAAAAAATCGTATTCTTCATTTTCTAATCTATGAAGAAACCTTTCGGTGAGGATCTTCTCTGATTTTCCTGGTCTCAGCAAATATGCGTGAGCTCTAATGGGTACAAGCTTTTCCTGCTCTGCGTTATGTTTCATTACAAGTTTTGTTGGGATTTCATTCACAGTGACAAGTAGGTCTTTGCTAACGTCTTCTTTGTCATGTTTCGTTAATCTTCGTGGCAGTTTTGTGGAAGTTAGTGAAGTCCTGCAAAATGCTCCGTAGGTACGAATATATCAACGTGACCCTGATCCAAAGGGACGGCGGGTAAATGCAAACATCAGCCCAAACAAAGGACATTTGTAATATTTATCTAAGAAAGAGTTTCATGTTATTATATTATTGCGATCTACTCTTCTGTGTTTTATGTGATTAACGTACTGTGAAGAGCTGTAGCAAAAGATTTCTGACATAGAAATAAAGCATTCGTGGATACACGTACTTATAATACATTTTCTTCTTTTGTGTTTGAAGAATGTGTGCTAAATGTGTGATCGTATCTTTTTGCTACATTCTATGTAAGTGCCTTTCGATAATCGTCGATGAAACTTCTGTTTGACAGTGTATTATTCTACATTTCTAATCTTTTACAGGAATTGACTGAGGCCAGATTTATGTGGTCATTCCACCTTAAATCGATGCAGATTGAAGCTCCTCCGTATTTAACAGTTATAACTGGTTATAATAATTGGCAAATAATGCTGTAATCAACCAATATTAGGTCTTATTGCGTATTTAAGTGCATCGCAGTATGTTTTCTTATGTTGAGCGTCTTTAACCCAATATTTAGGTTTATTAGTATTCCACAACAATTTTGTATTGATGCTGTCTGCAGTACACAATTTTGTTGCCCGTAAATAATCCGTATTACAACTGCATTCAGTTTAATTTAACTTACATTACGTCAGTAAGTTATTAGTCATGTAGAGGAGAATCATGAAGAATATCTGGTTAGCTATAAGAGATAATGTCATCGATATAATCTTCGCAGGTGAGCAACCACATAAATAAACCATGGAAAGTTTTTTTTTCACAGAATTTCTCGTACGTGACTTGTATCAAAATTTCTGAAAAGCATGTGTACACCTACAGTTTCCACGATGCTTTTATTCGCCATTGACTGTGCTGCATTCAGAAGCCTATTTTTCAAAGTAATACCCACTGAATAAACAATGTCAGAGCTGTACCCATGTTATCTATGACATGATTTGCCTATATTATGAACAGTAGCGATTCTAGCACAGTTCTTTGAGATACACTAGACACTTTTCGTTTTCTGCTATTACTTTTTGATCCCCCGCCCCGCTGAGAACAACAAATTGAATTCCATTTACTAAGAAATCTTCGATTTACGTTATATACCAGTTTGTTAATCAGATGTTTTTCTACTGTGGCAGTAGAATGCTTCTAGCGCCAGATTTTCGTCTTATGTGTGCTATAAGAACAGACCGGCGATTCGTGCTCGCTGTAAAGAGTATACAGTAACCAAAGGATCGCAGGTTTGAATTTCCACTCGGGCATGCGTGGGATTTTAATCCGCGTGTCCGCTGTCAGCGTGATATTCAGTGCTGTCTCCTTGTGGCAGCGATGCGTGATGCTGACCACATAACCACAGAGGTTTGCCGTCGTGCCATTGACTCGCATGCCACACGAGGTCTTCAGGTACGGCAACAGATAGAAATCGTGCGCAGACGTTGTTTCCTATAAGCACTAGTGGAAATGCAAGAATAACAGCTGCTGAAAAGCATGGAACATAAACCGGATATGAAATTAAAATAGCTTTTTTCCGGTGCGTTTGATATTAGGCAGAGAAAATGTATAGCATTTAACAAAAAGAAACTAAGATTTGAGTAAGCCCAACAGTTCATGACCAGTGTCAATGGTACATGTGACAGGCATACTGGGAGACGAAATCTACTCTGAATTTCGAGAAAACATGATTCAATTTATTAAACATTGGTCTGATTAGAATTAGACAAATTTTCCTTTATTCTACCGCGCACAACATTTATTTTTAAATGCCTCAGAGTTTTGGTATTAGCACATTTTCTAGTATAACAGCATTACAACTAAATATGTTAATACAGCAGCCAGATGCCTATACATACAAGGATTCTGCAATAAAGTCAGGAATGATGTGCTAACATCGGTAGAACACTTTTATTTAAATTTCAGCAGTACAGGAGAAGCATGACTACTACACAATCACGCGCATATGAAACGTCCTGTCTAGTCTTGGGAGGAAAGTATCAGATTGTATTAGTTTTGTTATTTATCGTTTTCAATTGCTTTTACTTTAGACTAATTATACAGGTCAACATACTTTAAGCTTTTTAATGTTGAAAGAAGTATAATTAGCGATTCTTACTGAGTTTTTTGTGCTGATTTCAAATCTTTGTACAAAACTTTTCCATCACTCACATACTGTGAATAATCATATTAATAAAATTTCTTGTAATTATACATTTGAGTACATTAAAACCTTAGCTAGAATTAATTTTATCTATCTAAAATGTATCTGAAGTAGATTTTCGAATATACTTTGCTTGAGAAATATCTCTCTTGAGTGTGCAACAGTAGTCTTTCTGTCCACACATTTAGTGTCCATATTCCTTGGTAGCGTTTTTCGATTTCAGTGATGGCCTGTTGGAAACGCCCTCCATGTGCATCGCTGACAGCGCCGAGGTTGATCAAATCAGGATGGGAGTATATTCTGTGTATTTTCAACGTATTGTTACATCCCATTATCTGAATTATTCTGAATCAACTCACTGACTAATTCTCTATAATTTTCACACCTGTAGGTGCCTGGAAAGTTTATGACAATGTTTTTGAAACTGAACCTTCCAGCTGATTGCTGGATATTTAACTGGCTTTCAAACTGCGAATGTTGTGTAAGTTCCCTAATTTTAGGGACAACAAATATTCCATCTTTTAGTTTCGCTTCATTGATTCTTCGGTACTTGGTTTTTACGATTTCACCAAATTCTCAATTAAAGCTAGTCTGATATCTAAAGGAAGCAATAAGATTTTGTGATCACTTACATGTGGTTGATTAACTACGTTGCCTTTCCTGGGTTGAATGAATCTTTCTTTAGCCAGCATTTCTTAATAGTATAATGATTGGTTATATCTCTGCTACCGCACATGCAAAAGAAGTAGTGAAATATCATATGGCCAAATTGTAATCCAAGTAGAATAATATTACTTTAAAAGCTGGACATTCTTCCCATGAATAGTCATCACGTCGATTACTGATCAGCAAGGGATGCATATTCGTGTAACTTCCCTTTATACCAACATCGTGTGCTACAGGAATTGATGGGAACTTATTCCCATGATGAAGTAAGACCCCTTCCATCCTGGTTTTCGAGGAGACAATGAATAACGTCATTCTTAATCTTCTAGTTTACGCTCAACAGCCAGTGACTCCATCAAAGAATCAACATTATTACAGAAAACTTGGTGCTCCTGTTTAGAAAATAAATGCTCGAATTCCTTTTAGGGTTGAACGAAAGAACTTATCTCGTCGCGTCCTGAAGGAGATACCAGCCTTGCAATCTTGAAGCAAGTAACTCTGCTTTACTTTTCGGTAACCCGAGATCACGAACCAAGTCATTTAGATACTCTCTTAGAAAGTGAGGTGCATTTGCAATAACTCCATCCACTTAATCTGAGTCACACTGTTGTTGTAATTCACTAATGTTATCAACACTTTCAAAATCTTCAGTCACATTTTTGGCGGGATCTGTATGTCAGGGCCTGGTTCACGAGGCATCGCTAGAATTGCTGATTCTGAAGTCGAATATTTACAGTATGCTTGCAGTTTGAACTACTTCCAGATATATTTGTTAAGCAGAATGAGCAGTCTGTTACATTATCCTTTGGTTCCCACAATATCATAAGAACTTCAAAAAGCATATAACGGGACCCTTTTAATCAACCCGTTAATAAAGTTATACATTGGGCCCAACAGATTTATGGATCCCAAAACTTATTCTGATCTATTTAAATCTCAAACAATTGCTTTAAGCTCTTTTAATTCGAGGAGCCAAATTCCGTCTTTGCACTTTTAAAATGAATTCGTCATAAACGCTACAAAAATTGTTTTTATCAATTACACATTCGCGATACATGTTCCTCTCTCTAAAACACAATGCTTAAGAAAACACACTGTTAGCTGACACTAGATTTGTCATTTCATAGCCAAAGAACAGACAGGCTTACATTATTTCATTAAATAAAGGTTCTCCTCCTCTGGCAACTAAGAAGAACACTTTCTGTTTGTCACAGAACTTATCTGTTGTTTGCTCATACTTTGACCATGACAGGAACGCCATTATTTGTGAGGAAAAGTTCACTGTTGAACAATGTTGTCACTCCTGGAGTCATAGACTACAGGCACCTGAAGCAAATGCCAGTTGTTGACCCAGTTAAATAAAATTATATTCTTTTAATAATTGCATTTAGCACTGTATGCCAATATACATGGTAAACAGTTTCTTTAATATTGCAAAAAAAACTGGTAGATAATGGAACATTTCTGACTGTATTTTTCGGATCTGGCAGACGCAAGTACTTGTGAATCAGGAGGAATTATTCATTTTACGTTTTCATGGTCGATCAGTGTTATGATAGGGAAGAGTTTTTTGTTACTTATTCCGTTTTTGCGGTATTTTGGCGTGCGTAGGTAGATGCAGTGAGGTGAAATCTGACCGCAGTAGCTACTTATTAATGGGTAATTCTCTTGTAGTTGCTTATTGTCTGAGATCCCTCATTGCAGTTTCTGCTAAAATTAATAAATTTCGCATGTGAAGAGCCTTACTCTGAATTCATTTCGGTGGTTTTTCTGTTGTTCTCTGTGACGAGTTTCTTTTTTGGTGTAAGTAGCCAGTGTATGTTGGTGTTTCTCATGCAACTAGTTATTATCGCAATGCAGTACTTGAAACTCGGGATACTGAACATAGTGAGTACCTATTTCCTGGAAGTATTTCGGTATAAAAGCAATTTTCGAAATTTTTAAGTGTTTCGTGAAATACCTGTTTTCCATCCAGCAGTGCTCACTCCCCATTTTGTCACCATTTGATTGCCGTAATAAAAAGTGGATAATAGTATATCATGTTCTCCATGTGTATCTTAAATTAATGCAAGAGAATAAGCACCCTTTCCTTTATCACAAACGGCTACCTCAGTCCCTCGTCGTTGAGTGCATTTACTGTCCTATTAAATTTAAACCACAGTGTATTAGGGGACCATTTAATGTTAACTGTTAATGTTCTGATTTTTAAGGCAAAGATGGTGTTGAACCACTTGTACCTGTCTTACAAAAAGAGAAATATAATTTTATAATTCAAAATTACAGAGGCATTTCACCAATTACGTACAAAATATGACGCGCATATTCCCGACATTTTTGCCGTACGACAACTTGTATGATAAGAAAGAGTCCTTCCGGCGTCCAATCCCGTCGAAGCTGAAATATGTGTGACAGATGCGAATGTTGTATGCTTGTTGGGTCACTTTCCGCCTCAAGTCTTTTATCAAACTTTATTCGGTTGAGCGAAATTAGAATAACGATTCTTTAGCCCATGTTTGTGATTTCATCCTAATGCAACGGGCACGGAAAGTGGAGTGACGGAGCAAAGAGGGATAATCTTTCACATGGTATGCAATTAATATTGGTCATATTATGCAGTCTTAGCTGAGCCCCGTAGCCGCTACGTAATAAAGTATGTTTCGTCATTTCATGTCAGTGCAGGAGAGTGATACTTCTTCTTCTTTTATTTTTTTTACGTATTATTATTCACATTTTGTCATTTTGTTTTAGACTTCCTGCATTCTCTGCCAATTTTTTATCTTGCATTTATTGTGGAGGAATAAGTGGTTCTCTCAGGCTTTCTTCCACGGCTATTATTCATTGCATCGGGTGAATTTTTGCTTTATTTTAACTTTCGTAGAACTCTACCATTTATCTAGTTATTAAAGTTGGTTCCATCCTTTTAATCACCCATTGAATTTTAAAGTGTGCTTCTCTAAATATCTGAATAAATATTGGTATACTTGGAGGTTTTCTTTATTTGCTTTAAGTTTGTAAGTTCCTTCTTCACTGTACTTTTTTCGATGCTTTCGGAAACCATATTCATTGTTACAAGGAAAATTACTTTGTTCCATGTAGTAAGGTTTGGACTTGGAATATACTGTAGGATTCTCCTACAGACAGGTGTTGCTGCTTCTGTGGTTCCATTCTGCTTCCTTATCCTGAGGGATGTGCTTGTGTTCTTTTCAAAGAGAGTAATTTAGATTTTAGTGCTGAATCTCTGCTTTGGTTACAAATACTTTACTTTGACAGTCACCAAAATGATAAAACAAAATTTTCCTTTATGTAGTGAAATACATAAAGCAATACTGTTTCTTACGTCTGGGTCCATAATCGCTGTAAATATTCTAAAAGAAATCGCTTTCCTGCGTAGACTGTTAATTTATTTTTAAATGAACTCTTCATTATATAACACCAAGTTGATTTCTCCCCTTGAATATTATTGACTGTTAAGTTATGCTGCTAAGTTCGTTGACATGCACCCCACTTGATTTTAAGACGCCAAGCACACCCAGTGTGTTTTCACTACAACAGTTACGCTATCGTATTTTTGTGTATTACGTATTCTGTCACAGTGCCTAAACTTGCATAAGGGTTGCAGTTTTTCCATTTTACATATGGACTTTACATCTAGAGTAACTGTGACCGTGCGTTGCTACGGTTGCGCGAAATTCACATTAGGGACGCTAGTAGGTTACATAACATGCTGTAAACGTAAAAAAAAAAAAAAAATCTTGTGGTGTAGCTTGATAATATTCCAGGGAGAAATTAGGTAACTGCTAAATAATGAAATAAAGTATTTTTTTACAAATGAAGTAAGAGCCTTTGCAGGAAGAGGACTTCCTTTAATAAAGCTATGTAAATCACTGGAAGCAGTCAATTTTATTTAACATTTCCCTACACATTTTGGAAGATTATGTACCCAACATCGTCATTACATACGTTATTTGTGTACACGAATTTCTGAACAACTTGTAGCAGTGTCATTCATTGTCACAGGCTATTTTTCCTAACAAAAAGTCACTTTTATGGTATAAACAGAAACTGTGTGCCCAAAATGTTTGCATTACAAATACTTGTTTGTTGTTTTGCTGTACTAGAAAATGAGTTAGCAAATGGAACAAAAATAAAATTTTGTGATGAATGAAGTACAAAAATGCGTTCGTCTGTGTAATAATACAAAGTTTCACTAAGTACCTATAGTCAAGCCAACTGAGACATCTGCCTGCCTTCTATTTGTGTTTAAGCAGACGTTATTTTCTTCATGACCTTGAACATTAAGAATATCCGTACTGTGACTGATAGATCTTCATTTACTCCGGCGAGGGGCTAGAATATAAGCTGTCCTGCAATGCTGCCTTGACGAGTCATAACTCCTTTACATCATGTTTAGAGATACTTATCAAATTCGAAAGTAAACGAATGAGATATAAGCAATGAGTATAACGTGTGTGGTGGGCCCTGCTGAGAGATGGATGGCGATAGATGTAAGTAGCAGGGGCATTCAATAAGTAATGCAACACTTTTTTTTCTGAAAGCAGGTTAGTTTTATTCATGATTCCAATATACCTATTAATCCCCATTCTTTTCGCTACAAAACGCTATTTTTCAACATCATCTCTGTCCGCCCCCGGCAGCTGAGTGGTCAGCGCGACAGACTGTCAATCCTAAGGGCCCGGGTTCGATTCCCGGCTGGGTCGGAGATTTTCTCCGCTCAGGGACTGGGTGTTGTGTTGTCCTAACCATCATCATTTCATCCCCATCGACGCGCAAGTCGCCGAAATGGCGTCTCATCGAAAGACTTGCACCTGGCGAGCAGTCTACCCGATGGGAGGCCATTATTATCATATTAACATCATCTCTGTTCAATGAGACGCCTTACGACGCCTTACTGGGAAATCCCTTTTGTCCCACATGGTATGCGACGGGCCCAACGTCCTACTGTATCAATAACCTCCCCATAATCCACGTACTGCTTCCCGCGGTGTGCATTCGCCATTAGGCCAAACAGATGGAAGTCAGATTTTGCGTAGGCGGAGAGGAACTAAGCGGGCGCACACCTTTGTGTACCCCAACGGGGGGAGGGGGGGGGGCACTACCAACAGAGACGTTTAGTTTTGCAGCAAGGTGTTTGACTGTGATCCGTCGCTCACCCGAATGAGATCTTCCGCGAGTTACAACATTGTAGGAATCTCAACCGTGCGGGAGATCAGCCAGGTTTGTTGCTATGTCGCTCAACGATTCACCGTGCTTTTGTTCACTGCCAGGCGCCGTAGACATTCTGCAAGCGATTACGAATATCTGTGATGCTCTGGTTTTCCGCCAAAACTCAATGACAGCTCTCTGCTAGGAACGTACCTCCGTTACAGATCTTATTTTGAAAGCTATGTATAGCGCTGCCACATATCTTAACTCCATGAAACTATAAGGAATGAAGCGAGAATTTTCAACGATGTCCTACAACAAATTCCGCACTTTTCTCAATCTACGATCGTATTAGTTGCTATTTCAGGCTTTCCGTAGAGGATGCTGTTATCTATGAGGAAGTCCTCTTCGGTTGAAATTGCAGCAGTATCCAGTTAAATCTCAACAAAATACCAGACAGGTGCAAAGAGTACCACCTATTCTTAATATAGAGAGATACATAGTTGTTTACGTCACATAACGTAACAGCGTGGTTTCCTTTGACCGAAGGAGTAGTGACTCACAAGAGGAGGCCACAACGTTTGGAACACGGATTTACTGTAAACTTCCTACATTGGTAGCACTCCATCAGGACAACACAATGTGTAATCAGTAGCGCGTACTTCTCAAGCGTTATTGAGAAAATCACAAGATAATTTCGGTCGTCAAATATATATCTCTGTGTGGCCATTTTTACCACGAAGCGGCGGCAGCCGAGTGGTTAGTGTGGTGTCACCGTCAGACACCACACTTGCTAGGTGGTAGCTTAAATCGGCCGCGGTCCTCTAGTACATGTCGGACCCGCGTGTCGCCACTGTGTTATCGCAGACCGAGCGCCACCACATGGCAGGTCTCGAGAGACTGACTAGAACTCGCCCCAGTAGTACGGAGGACCTAGCAAGGCGCAGTTATCCATATCTGGAGAGAGTCTCATTTGTGTTCACCATAGAGATGTACAAGAAGAAATTAAAGATAAGTATATGAGAAGCTCCGTTCTTTTCTTTATAGCTTTTACCACATATCCTGTTTCAGATTTAACGCAAGACGGCGTGAGTTGACGCGTGCCCTATCGGCTACTTCATTGTGGACTGGCTGCTCTTGTCAGTCCACAACAGTTAGCAATCAAGCTCCGTAATCGCTGTATCGCTGGACCGAGTTCCATTCGTCAGTTTTTTTTTCTTTTTTTTCAACAGTCATTTTCTTTACTATTTATATAACAATTGATATAATGGCAAATATACGTGTAATCGGATGAACTTTTATTAAATTTACAGTTTTATTTGGCTGTCTACAAATTTTTATTATCACAAATAATATAATATTTACAACTATCGACTAGAAAACGACCAAACGCATAAAGTGATACTGAAAAAGTATGATTGTCCTTGATTTGAGAAATCCCTTATGCTTGGAAGGAGCCTGAAACGACTTGTTACCTCCAAGTTTTGACCGGCACAGACGTCTTTCGGAAGATGTACAATTAATCGTCGCTTTCGACACTACGAGTACAAGTTGCAGATAGTATTGTTCGTAAAAACATGGAAAACATAAAGTTAAACAGCACCAGATGCATTGAATAACTGCTATGTTTCCGTATACGCAAGGTCTTTTGAAGTTTTCCGTGGGAAAACAAACATCGTTAACATTTTCAAAAACCTCTCTTTCAGCCGATAATTGGAAGCAAACCATGCATAACGCAGTATTTCCTTAAATATCGGCGCTAATAATTGGTCATGCAGTATCGAGTCTTCTCTTTCGATTAAATAAGAACAATTTTGAAGACACGGACAAGCATACATTTTCAGTATCACTTTATGCGTTACGTCGTTTACTAGTCGATAGTTATGAATATTATATTATTTGTGATAATAAAAAATTGTTGACTGCCAAGTAACATTGTAAATTTAATAAAAGTTCATCCGATTACACGTATTTTTCCCGTTATGTCAATTGTAATATAAATAGTAAAGAAAATGACTGTCTTGAAAATAAGAAAAAACTGACGAACGGGACTCGATCCAGCGATTACGGGGCTTGATCGCTTCGTGGTAAAAATGGCCACGCACAGGTATATATACGACGACCCAAATTATCTTGCGATTTTCTCAGTAACGCTTGAGAAGTACGCGCTACTGCTTACACATTTTGTTGTCCTCATGGAGTACTACCAGTGTAGGAAGTTTACAGTAAATCCGCGTTCCAAACGTTGTGTCCTCCCCTTGTCAGTAATGTCATACAGTTATTTGAGAGTTACAGTAGGTGGAAATATGAATTGAAATGACCACGTAGAGTCAGTTGTAGGTAACGCAAATGGCAGGTTACGAAGAAGAGCGCTAATGGTGATGAGCTTCTTTGGCTAGCGAAAGAGTAGCAGATACGTTAAAAATTCTTAATTGGCTGACACTTCGGGAGAAACTGCATAGAAAACTCCAAGAACTGTTTTTTGGGGGCACAAAGCAGGAATATTTGTAGTCTCCTGTGCATCTGTTTCGTAGAAGTCGAGCAGATAAAATTTTGCAAATAACAAAGCCGTTACTTCTGCCAACTGGACAAGAAGGATCCTTAACATGAGGTACAAATAAGAAGAATACTCAGCTAAGAATTTCACAGTGATTCGTAGAGTATAGACATAGACATAGATTATTGTAGTCTCGAAGCGATTTAGGGAAATGGCGCAAAATTTAAAACTTGGTGGTCGGAAGGATTTTGAACCGTCGTCCTCCCGTCCAGTGTCTTAACACTGCGCCACCTCGCTCGGTTTGATACCAAAGATTATCTTTTTGAACTCCGTTTGTCAAAGGTGAGTAACGCTCGATTTCATTTTGCAGTGAGCGCAGCAGCTGGAGAGATACGCGGGGCAGCGCTAGATGAAGACACGTCGTCAGTGCTGTGTATGCTGTACACGCCGTCCTAGGCAGCGCTGCGCAGCTTCTTGCGGCGATGTGGCTGGCCATACACAGACACGCATCCCGTTTCTCGGCAGTAGAGCCGCGCGGTGGTCGGCTGCGGCTAACTCCATATAACTGACCACGCACATAAACGTCGCGCCGTGTGGGGAAAACGAGAAATCCCCGTTATACTACCCCGGAAGGGCGTAACGTATTCTGCCCGTTACGAGGTCACGACAGCTTAAAGCGAAAACAGTTCCCTCGCTTCTAGCGAATAGAGTCACCTCCGAAAACCGGGAGAGGACAGGTCAAGCTGCCTTCCCACATGGACTTACTTCGACGTGTAGCGCTTGGATCGGCCACACACGCCCTCCTGCTACCACATTACCGAATGAGCTACATCTCATCCATTAAACGAATGCTGAACTCAGTAAACAAAGATATAAATAGAAGAAACTTTCAGCAGAATCAAGAACTAGTCGCTTGTGTTCTATTGCAACGTTTATTTTGAGCTTAGCTTACTCTTAAGCGTGAGTAGGCTGTCTTGTGGATAATAAGTACATTACTGACCATTAAAATTGCCGCACCATGAAGATGACGTGCTACAGACGCGAAATTTAACCGACAGGAAGAACAAGCTGTGATATGCAAGTGATTAGCTTTTCAGAGGATTCACACAGAGTTGGCGTCGGTGGCGACACCTACAGCGTGCTAACATGAGGAAAGTTTCCAACCGATTTCTCATACACAAACAGCAGTTGACCGGCGTTGCCTGGTGAAACGTTGTTGTGATGCCTCGTGTAAGGAGGAGAAATGCGTGCCATCACGTTTCAGACTTTGATAAAGGTCGGATTATAACCCATAGCGATTGCGGTCTATCGTATCGCGACATTGCTGCTCGCGTTGGTCAAGATCCAATGACTGTTAGCAGAATATGGAATCGTTGGGTTCAGCCTGTCTAGGCTGTAGCGCCTAGAAGGTTCAGCAGGGTAATTCGGAACGCGTGCTGGATCCCAACGGCCTCGTATCACCAGCAGTCGAGATGACAGGCATCTTATCCGCATGGCTGTAACGGATCGGCAGCCACGTCTCGATCACTGAGTCAACAGAGTGGAACATTTGCAAGACAACAACCATCTGCACGAACAGTTCGACGACGTTTGCAGCAGCATGGACTATCAGCTCAGAGACCATGGCTGCGGTTACTCTTGACGCTGCATCACAGACAGGACCGCCTGCGATGGTGTACACAACGACGAACCTGGGTGTACGAATGGCAAAAGTCTTTTTTTCGGATGAATCCAGGTTCTGTTTACAGCATCATGATGGTCGCATCCGTGTTTGGCGACATGGCGGTGAACGCACATTGGAAGCGTGTATTCGTCATCGCCAACCGCATGTTGCAGGTCCTCTACGGGCCTTTCTGGATACAGAAAATGTTCGATTGTTGCCCTGGCCAGCACATTCTCCAGATCTCTCACCAATTGAAAACGTCTGGTCAATGGTGGCCGAGCAACTGGCTCGTCGCAATACGCCAGTCACTGCTCTTGATGAACTGTGGTATCGTGTTGAAGCTGCATGGGCTGCTGTACCTGTAAACGCCATCTAAGCTCTGTTTGACTAAATGTCCAGACTATCAAGGCCGTTATTATGGCCAGAGGTGGTTGTTCTGGGTACTGATTTCTCAAGATCTATGCACCCAAATTGCGTGAAAATGTAATCACATGTCAGTTCTAGTATAACATATTTGTCCAATGAATACTCGTTTGTCATTTGCATTTCTTCTTGGTGTAGCAATTTCAATGGCCAGTAGTGTTTTTAAAGGAACTAAATCTCCTCCTAGTGGAGGCGATCTTTTACACTCCAAGCAATACTTTGATTTCCAAGACGATTATGCGGCAATAAACAGACGAAACTTACATTAATTTTTGGATATTTTCTACCTTCGTCCTTCCGAGTGAAACTCCTAGCAGAGACAGTACACAATATATTTCTGTCCAGCTTGCATCCCACCCACTGGAAGCTCTAGAAACAACTTCAGAACGCTAAACTAGCACTTAAATCGACTACTTTCCCCTTTGTCTACTCCGCTTGCCCTGTCCTAATGAACAATGAGTGTTCGTTAGTTAATATACGCATGAATAGCCACCAGTTTTTCCGCTAACACGGTATTCTTCATGTGGATTCCAGTTAAGTTGCATTAGGCTTCATATTTCAATAATCCATTTCAGCGTTTAAACGTATTGACAGTCTTATTTAAATTATTGGTGTTTTGACCCACTGTGTCCGTAGCAGAGTAAAAAGAACATTGTGCCTGTAGCCTCCCTGGTAGTACACAGAGGAGTTGGCGAAGTGGTTAACGTTGTGGACTCTGATTCGAAGTAAGAAAACTGAAATCCCTGAGCAGCCATCCAGGTTTTGGTGTTCCGTTTTTTTTTCCGATTGGATTACAATGGTTCCTTGTGACTGGACACCATGAATTTCCATAACCATCCTTGCCTTATCCGAGCTTGTTATCCCTGTCTAATGATCTCGACGTCTTTGGACGTTAAACACTAATCTTAATACTACGTTCAAAAGTGCTGCATTGTCCAATCGCATTGATGTGACCACCTGTTAAACGGCTGAATAACCACCTTCTACAGCGCGGATCGCTGCGAGATCTTCAGGAAGAGAGTCAATGAGATTCATGATGGTACAGACGGGATGTAGAGTCATAGCGACTCCAGTGGCGTGGCCATCTGCGCTAGATTTCTTGGTTGAGGATCCATAACGAGCACAGACCAATCGAGGTTGTCCCACAGATTCTAGACTGGGTTTCAATCCGCGGTGTTAAGTGACCAGGGAAGTACGGTAAACTCGTCCTGGTGCTCTTCGAACCACGCATGTACACTGTGAGCTGTATGACACATTACTCTGTCCTGCTGGTACATGCTATATTTCCGAGATAAAACAAACTGCTCGTAGGGGCGGACATGGTGCGCATACTTGAGCTGATCAAGTGTGCTTTCCAGAATGACGAGATCAGTGAGGGAATGCCACGAAATCATTCCCCAGACCGTAACGCTGCCTCCTCTGGCCTGCACTTCTCAACGATTGTTGCACTGTATTTGTTTTCAGACGATCCACGCCGTACACGTCGACGGCCATCTGTCATCTGAAAAGGCTGCCATTCGCGACTCAGTGGACGTCCAGTTGCGAAATTGGCGTGCAAATTCCACCCTTCGTCGCTGATGAAGAGCAGTCAGCATGGGTGAATGAACCAGACGCTTGCTGCGGAGGCCCATACACATCAACGTTCGCTGAACAGTCTTTGAGAAGACATTGCTGGCAGCCCCTGGTTTCATCTGCATATTCAGTTGTCCGACAGTTGCACGTCTATTCGCCCGCACACATCTTCGCACCCATCGTTCGCCCCTGTCACCTATGGCCTCTGGTGCATCATAGTTTTCGGCCGGAGTGGCCGAGCGGTTCTAGGCGCTACAGTTTGGAACTGCCTCGGGAATGGATGTGTGTGATGTCCTTAGGTTAGTTAGGTTCCAGTAGTTCTAAGTTCTAGGGGACTGATGACCTCAGAAGTTAAGTCCCATAGAGCTCAGAGCCATTTAAACCATTTTTGCATCACAGTTGCCTCGGCGCCGGGTTTGGATAGCGCTGTTATGCATTGTATATTATACTTTAACCACAGCGGCACGCGAACAGTTTACACACTTAGCCGTTTTAGAAATGCTTCCACCCTTGATCCGAAAGCCAGTGAGTATACCCTTTTGGACGTCACATAAAACGCTCAGTTTCCGCATTACGACAGCGACTGCACTGTTTGTCGCTTTCCCCTGACACACTATATATATCTCGTCCGCTACTAGTGCAGCCACCTACCATCTGTGATTCTTTTATTGGACGCTGCCATCGAACATAGGCGCTGGTTGCATTAACGTGACAGGACCGTGTACTTCGTAACATCTCTCAGATAATATGTAGTTAAAATCCTCTTTTTCTTTTCCTAAACGGGTAGCCTTGGTTGAAGCGGGGAGCAGTTTCCTAAAAATATATTCTATCGTGCTATTTTGTAATATACTGATGAGCCAAAACATTACGACTACTGCCCACCGCGAGAGTGAATGCCGCCTAGTGGGTTGCTGACACGTAACACTGTGAAGAAAGTACGTAAGCGGATCACAGACGAATGGGGAACAATCCTAGCGAAAATACGGGACGCTGCTGAGTAAATCCACTTACATAAGCAACTTTGGCTAATGGTAGATCGTTATGACCCGGTACCTAAGAACGTTAGTTTTTCTGAAACGGCAAAGCTGATCGGCTATTCGGTGATACCGTCATGAACATCTATGGAAAGTGGTTGAAGGTCATTGAAACTACGAGTAGGCGACAAGGTGCTGGACGTTCACGCCTCATTACAGAACTTGGTCAGAAGCTTGCCCCTTTGTAAAGCAGCATAGGTGACGATCAGTGGCAGATCTGACCATAGAGTACAATGCTGGCACAAGCGTAAGTGTTTCGGAGTACGTGGTTCATTACACATGCTTTAAACGGGGCTCCGCAGCAGGCAGCTCATGTGTTCCTATGCTGACCCAACGATATAGTGAGTTACGACGGCAGTGGGCACGGGATCATCGACATTGGACCATGCATCAATGGGAACGTATCGAGTGTTCGGATTAATCACATTTATTGCTACATAAGGTCGATGGTCGTGCCTCGATACGCCGCTATCCAGTCGAAGAACGGCTGCCGAAAACATGCATCCCACTACGGCCTTCTACCACTGGCCAGGGGTCGGAGGCAGTATTATACCACGAGGGACATTCCCGTGGGCTTCTCCATGGTCTGTGATAGTAAAAGGCACCGTGACAGCTGGGGACTACGTGAACATTGTTGCGGACCATTTGTACCCCTATAAGCTTGATGTCTTCCCAGAACGCTGCGGTCGCAGGTTCGAATCCAGCCTCGGGCATGGATGTGTGTGATGTCCTTAGCTTAGTTAGGTTTAAGTAGTTCTAAGTTCTAGGGGACTAATGACCTCAGAAGTTAGGTCGCATAGTGCTCAGAGCCATTTGAACCATTTTTCTTCCCAGACGATGATGGCATCTTCCAGCAAGACAACTGTCACAGCAACAGAATCGTGATACAGTGATCTGATGAGCACGATATCGAACTCGCATTGATGTCTTGGCCATCAAACTTGCCTCAACCACACCTAATGGAAAACATATGGGACGCTTTTGTACGCCTGCTCCGCGTCCACAATATAGTAGCCTGTAATTTACGGGGATCGTGTGACTTGACATCTCATGCCACACACTTCCAAAAGTCCACAAACGTCTTTCCGAATCCTTACTATGCAGAATGTGTTGCGTTCCAATATTGGACGTGCAAACTACACTACTGGCCATTAAAATTGCTACACCACGAAGATGACGTGCTACAGACGTGAAATTTAACCGACAGGAAGAAGATGCTGTGATATGCAAATGATTAGCTTTTCAGAGCATTCACACAAGGTTGGCGCCGGTGGCGACACCTACAACGTGCTGACATGAGGAAAGTTTCCAACCGATTTCTCATACACAAACAGCAGTTGACCGGCATTGCCTGGTGAAACGTTGTTGTGATGCCTCGTGTAAGGAGGAGAAATGCGTACCATCACGTTTCCGACTTTGATAAAGGTCGGAATGTAGCCTATCGCGATTGCGGTCTATTATATCGCGACATTGCTGCTCGCGTTGGTCGAGATCCAATGACTGTTAGCAGAATATGGAATCGGTGGGTTCAGGAGGATAATAGGGAACGCCGTGCTGGATCCCAACGGCCTCGTATCAATAGCAGTCGAGTTGACAGGCATCTTATCCGCATGGTTGTAATGGATCGTACAGCCACGTCTCGATCCCTGAGTCAACAGATGAGGACGTTTCCAAGACAACAACCATCTGCACGAACAGTACGACGACGTTTGCAGCAGCATGGACTATCAGCTCGGAGACCATGGCTACGGTTACCCTTGACGCTGCATCACAGACAGGAGCTCCTGCGATGGTGTACTCAACGACGGACCTGGGTGCACGCATGGCAAAACGTCATTTTTTCGGATGAATCCAGGTTCTGTTTACAGCATCATGATGGTCGCATCCGTGTTTGGCGACATCATGGTGAACGCATATTGGAAGCGTGTATTCGTCATCGCCATACTGGCGTATCATCCTGCGTGATGGTATGAGGTACCATTGGTTACACGTCTCGGTTACCTCTTGTTCGCATTGATGGCACTTTGAACAGTGGACGTTACATTTCAGATGTGTTACGACCCGTAGCTCTACTACCCTTCATTCGATCCCTGCGAAACCCTACATTTCAGCAGGATAATGCACGACCGCATGTTGCAGGTCCTGTACGGGCCTTTCTGGATACAGAACGTGTTCGATTGTTGCCCTGGCCAGTACATTCTCCAGATCTCTCACCAGTTTAAAACGTCTGGTCAATGGGGGCCGAGCAACTGGCTCGTCACAATACGCCAGTCACTATTCTTGATGAACTGTATTACCGTGCTGAAGCTGCATGGGCAGCTGTACCTGTACACTCCATCCAAGCTCTGTTTGACTCAATGCCCAGGCGTATCAAGGCCATTATTACGGACAGAGGTGATTGTTCTGGGTACTGATTTCTCAGGATCTATGCACCCAAATTGCGTGAAAATGTAATCACATTCAGTTCTAGTATAATATACACTCCTGGAAATGGAAAAAAGAACACATTGACACCGGTGTTTCAGACCCACCATACTTGCTCCGGACACTGCGAGAGGGCTGTACAAGCAATGATCACACGCACGGCACAGCGGACACACCAGGAACCGCGGTGTTGGCCGTCGAATGGCGCTAGCTGCGCAGCATTTGTGCACCGCCGCCGTCAGTGTCAGCCAGTTTGCCGTGGCATACGGAGCTCCATCGCAGTCTTTAACACTGGTAGCATGCCGCGACAGCGTGGACGTGAACCGTATGTGCAGTTGACGGACTTTGAGCGAGGGCGTATAGTGGGCATGCGGGAGGCCGGGTGGACGTACCGCCGAATTGCTCAACACGTGGGGCGTGAGGTCTCCACAGTACATCGATGTTGTCGCCAGTGGTCGGCGGAAGGTGCACGTGCCCGTCGACCTGGGACCGGACCGCAGCGACGCACGGATGCACGCCAAGACCGTAGGATCCTACGCAGTGCCGTAGGGGACCGCACCGCCACTTCCCAGCAAATTAGGGACACTGTTGCTCCTGGCGTATCGGCGAGGACCATTCGCAACCGTCTCCATGAAGCTGGGCTACGGTCCCGCACACCGTTAGGCCGTCTTCCGCTCACGCCCCAACATCGTGCAGCCCGCCTCCAGTGGTGTCGCGACAGGCGTGAATGGAGGGACGAATGGAGACGTGTCGTCTTCAGCGATGAGAGTCGCTTCTGCCTTGGTGCCAATGATGGTCGTATGCGTGTTTGGCGCCGTGCAGGTGAGCGCCACAATCAGGACTGCATACGACCGAGGCACACAGGGCCAACACCCGGCATCATGGTGTGGGGAGCGATCTCCTACACTGGCCGTACACCACTGGTGATCGTCGAGGGGACACTGAATAGTGCACGGTACATCCAAACCGTCATCGAACCCATCGTTCTACCATTCCTAGACCGGCAAGGGAACTTGCTGTTCCAACAGGACAATGCACGTCCTCATGTATCCCGTGCCACCCAACGTGCTCTAGAAGGTGTAAGTCAACTACCCTGGCCAGCAAGATCTCCGGATCTGTCCCCCATTGAGCATGTTCGGGACTGGATGAAGCGTCGTCTCACGCGGTCTGCACGTCCAGCACGAACGCTGGTCCAACTGAGGCGCCAGGTGGAAATGGCATGGCAAGCCGTTCCACAGGACTACATCCAGCATCTCTACGATCGTCTCCATGGGAGAATAGCAGCCTGCATTGCTGCGAAAGGTGGATATACACTGTACTAGTGCCGACATTGTGCATGCTCTGTTGCCTGTGTCTATGTGCCTGTGGTTCTGTCAGTGTGATCATGTGATGTATCTGACCCCAGGAATGTGTCAATAAAGTTTCCCCTTCCTGGGACAATGAATTCACGGTGTTCTTATTTCAATTTCCAGGAGTGTATTTGACCAATGAATACCCGTTTATCATCTGCATTTCTTCTTGGTGTAGCAATTTTAATGGCCAGTAGTGCATTGGGCAGGTGATCGTAATGTTTTGCCTTATGTGTGTCGGTATATATTTTTACGAGTGTATTATATGAAATCTCGATACAGCTGTTGGTATTGCTAATTTTATTTTGTCGAAGGTCTCGGGCGGCGCTGAGCGGAGGTCGAGGAACGCTGCATGTATATGCGTTTACCATCTCCGAAAGTTTTCGTATCCGGTTCTGCCCACTGCTGCTGATCAAACAGAAACAGTGCGCTAAGCTCAACATACTAAACGCGCTCGTTTGAGACACATACACGCTGGTTCTCATACTTCTCACAGATACTTGACAGTCAAGTAACAAGGACATAGGACTGTGAATTTCGTGTGTAACTATGTGTACCTTGGCCAAAATGAACGTTTCGTACGTGTTTCCTGATGAAACTGTCATGTAAACCCGCGTGACAGCAACTGAATGAGACCGGTGGGGCCGCGCGGGATAGGCCGAGCTCGTCTAAAGGCGCTGCAGTCTTGGACTGTGCGGAGTCCCATAAGATTTCACACACATTCGAACATTTTTTTGAGACCGGTGGGTGACGAAGGCATAAGAACTTTCCTTTTTAACTACTTTTGTATCGCTTATCTCCGACTGGGTGCCATAGGTAAGAGACCAAATAAACAGATTGTAATAACTTTACATTTAATGGAACTTCTATGAGGGCATGCTGAAAAGTAATGCCTCTGAATTTTTTATGTGAAGACTCTTAAGACTTTTTAAATAATAGAGACGTTATTAACTTTCTACAACTTCATTCTTAATGTCTACAAATTTGTTTCTCAACACAGCCACCCTGACGATGAACATTTATCTTACAATGATACACCAAATTGTTGGTGGCGTCATTGTAGAATGCTTGATTTTGTTGATGGACCAACAATCTCACCTCTGCTCGCACAGTTTCATCATTAGCAAAGCGAAGTCCTCGAAGACGTTCTTTAAGTTCTCGAAACAGATGAAAATCGGATGGGGACTGCGTGGAGGAGGGTCGATGACACTGAACCCAAGGCGTCCGTTTGTTGCAGATGCCGCAGCGCCCGTGTGTGTTCAGGCATTCTCATGCTGAAGGAGAGGATGCTCCATGTGTGGACGAAATTTTCGAATTCGAAACTCGATTACACCACACTTTCTCACACATCGACATAGTTACGTCACACACCGCCATGTTGCACGCTATAAATCGGAGCCCTCTAGCGGCGGAGGGCTGCAGATTTATAGAAATGGAGATTAAAAATTTAGAATGTTAATAGCGTTTGTTTTGTTTTAAAATGTTTAGTAGTTTTCAGATAAAAGAATCGGAGGCTTTACTTTTCAGCACGCCCTCGTATTTAGTGTCGTGAACTAAATGAGTGATTACATACATTTTCACGTTCTTCAGGGTTTCTTCCCACCTTCTCATCTCCCTTTATCTAGACTGTAGGACAAGGAGACAAGACAGCCATTAAGATTTCTTCTAATCCAAGAACAGATGTAGTTTGGTGTCAACACCCGAAGAAGGTAGCATTTCATATCTTTCTCGAGTACGTCGCAACTGTTACAAGAGAAAAAGGATGACTTTCAGTGCATATAAGCTACATGTATCGCTCGTGCACCTTCTGCAAGAAAAAAAAAAGGTTTGTGTTTCCTTAAGATGCAACTCATATGAGAAGTAGAAGAGATTTATAATGTCATTCGAGAAAATACTATGCTAATGACTGATTTTGCTTGTTAATAAATAATTCTTTGTGGCCCAACGGCGTGGTGAAAGTCTTTCAATAAGATGTCACTTCGGCGACTTACGTGTCACTAAACTATGTCAAAAATTCTACCGGGGAAAGGGGACCCACAGTTCAATGTAGAATACTAACCACATTCCGTTCCTGGCGAACCTTCACATCACTGAGAGGATAAAAGCAGACTGAAAATTCGGTGGTCCGACCGGAGTTTAACCCCGCGACCTTTTGGTTTCCAGCGATTCTTTACTGCTTTACAGTGCCCGACATTTTGTTCGTTGGAAAGATCTCCTACAATAACACAAGCTGCATATGTCTATGGACAAAGAAGAATGCCGACTATTACTTGTAAATCATTAATACATTAAAAAATGCTTCCGAATGTTTCGCAATCAGATATCATTTTATTACCTAATCTTACTGGTGTCTGTCCTATGTGCTCGTTAATAATACATAGCTATGAAGCTGTGTATTACGAGGTTTTCACCACGGTTACGTGACGATAGACACAGTGATAACTCAAACGTCGTATCTTTCTGCATAGGCAGCCATAAACAAGAAATAACAACGTTCGGACACCCTAATGTATGACGGCGCCCACATCCCATTAGTATTCTGTTAATAACTTACGTCGAGAAAAGTGCCCGAGGAGATTCAGTGTGGCCGACCGGCAAGACGCACTCTCAGCTAACTTGTCGTTTAACAGCAGCCCCTCGACTAATTATCACAACAGACTGTAATATGAGCGAGAGGTGTCACCTTTACACGAACATCATGACCGTAGTCGTTTCGACTTCGCTAAAGAAAACATCCGACACATTATTTGTTTCAATGTTAATTGAGAGTATTCTGACAAGCTACCGAAGTAAAAGTAATCACCATTTGGCTCATTGTAAGTTCTACCTCCTTACGCTAGCTTCACAGATATTATGTGTCTACGTGCTGTGTTAATAGCTGAGTTATTATTTAACTGTCAAGTCAGTTATAAGCGCGTTGATAACTTCCTTCTGAGTATCGAGGATCTTCGCTGATTATTACGGATGAGAAGTGTTGATTAGTAAGTGATCTAGGAAAGACAGTCTTTTAATGGGGTAATACGTAAGGCTAATAACCGGGAACTCGCTACACGATAATCTGCCTGCTCAGGCGATGGCGCGTAATGAATGAGCCTCCGCAGCCCGCGTTGACCCCGACGCCGAAAAGCACTTAGCACCGCCTCCCTGCGTCACCGCCTGGAACATTCCCTGCGCAGTCTGCAAGTTTTCCGTTTTTCAGATGCCTCTCGTCTCTCCCTCGGACGTCTTTAAGGGGTTCCATCAGGTTCTCTGACATCGGCACGTTCTGTTTGCTCAGAGAGGGAAGAATAAGAAGGGAGAAAGGAAGCGTGGAGTTAACGCTCGTGGACTCCGAGGTCGTTAGAGACGTAAGACTCGCTTGCTTGTGTAAGAAGGTCGAGTACACCAGCTGTGATTTCTCCATTGCGAACAGTTGCACATCTACGTCCAGTGAGAACAAAAATACGAATCAAAAAGTTACTTACATTCTAATGAAGCAAAAAACAAAAAAAAGGGAACTCTAAACACGGTGAGTGATTTAAGTGGAGACCTAATAATGTACCGAGAAATATGTGCCTCCCAAGAAACCGAAAAGACCAATTTCTCATAAGTTACAAGGGTGTACAAGGTCACACAAGCCTCCGTCTACTAAATGGCATTGTTGTCGGCGTACGGAGACCAATACGAATTTTCGAAGGGAATGTATATTTTTATTTACACATTTATTTTTTACTAGGGAAAACGAATAAATTTGTACTGAAACATTTTTCACTTTTCTATTTGTTTACACGAGCTGACTTTTTAAGGTATCCGAAATAATTGTTCAAAAAGGAATTATTCCAACTCTTGTTCGAAGTAAGCCTCTTTGTTGGGGAACTCTTCTTTTCACTTGCCCATCACACATGATAAATGGTGATGTGCATGAATTGTATCGCATAATTTTGATTTCATGGAGTAAGTTAATTAATATAATCACGGTATGTCGTTAATAATATCTCTAACATACATGACAGAAAAATTTTAATTTCAAAACAACCTTTTTAAGGTTAACAAATTATCTTTGTAATTTAATACTTCAGGGGGAAAGTAGTTATTTTTGTTTCTAAATTTCACCAATTGTTTACATTTCTTTGTACATATTCTGTTTTAAGAAACCACATTCAAAGGTGTAACTTACGTGTATTTATTGTATCACATATCCCGATCCAGTGATCACCGTAATTTGCGATCAGATACTTCCCGTGAGTAATTTGCTAGGCTGTCGTCACACTAGAACCACAAAATTCGTCTTTATTTAATGTGGTGTCACCGCCAGACACCACACTTGCTAGGTGGTAGCTTTAAATCGGCCGCGGTCCATTAGTACATGTCGGACCCGCGTGTCGCCACTGACAGTGATCGCAGACCGAGCGCCACCACACGGCAGGTCTCGAGAGACTTACTAGCACTCGCCCCAGTTGTACGGACGACTTAGCTAGCGATGCAGACTGACGAAGCCTCGCTCATTTGCAGAGCAGATATTCAGAATAGCCTTCAGCTAAGTCCATGGCTACGACCTAGCAAGACGCCATTAGCCTTACATAGCTTGTATCTAAAGAGTCTCACTTGTATCGTCAAGAGCGATGTACCACAAGGACGGATTAAAGTTAAGTATTCCAGGAGCTACGTACTTTTCTTTATAGCATTCATTACGTATCCTGTTTCAGACCTATCTACTAGCCTGCGTGAGTTAACGCGTGCCTTTCGGCTACTTCCGAGTGGCGTGGCTGTCTTGTTACGCCACAACATTTAAGACCAGTCTTCAGCCAATAACGCTAACTTATTTTTAACAAAATTTGCATATGTTTGTCCAAAATGTCCCTCTCCCCCCCAAAAAGATAAGGACCTACAGGCCAGACATCTGTTATTTCATACCAGATGTTAACAGGCCAAAAACGACGGTGGTCAACTTCACGCAACTTCAGTAACGTATCTATCAACCGCACCATGATCCGTGAATGCTGATTTTTTTGGAAATAATATACGTCTGGAAGCGCTATATTTACCGCCGTTTTGTCAGTTATCGACACACTTGGAGAAACGCGTTTCTTCTGTGGCACAGCATATTTATGTCATACAGCACCAAGGAACCACAACTGCTGTTGGTTACTGCTCTATGTTATAAATATTATGGATTTATTTCCGTTAAAAAAAACTTAAGGCCATGGTACAACCATTACCATGACGAACCAGATGCGACGAAATATGATAGACGAGAAATCGGTGACAAATAAATATTCCGAGAAGACAAGTCTTCAGTGGTTCAACATGTCTTTCACCTCCAGTGTACGCTTCCACGGGTAGTACACTCCTTCATAATATGGAACAACGAAGCACGAAGCGGTATGCAAAAAAGTCACAAAAGAAACAGAGCAGAAGACAGTCGAGGCACATGAGATGTGGTGATATAGAATAATGCTGAAAATTAAGTGGACTGAGAAGTTACATTATGAAAGAGTTTACCGTCCGTGGAAGCATACTCTCGAAGTGAAAGACAAGTAGAGCAACTGTTGATTAGTCTTAGTCTTCTCAGAATATTAGTTCGTAACCAATTACTTGCCTATCATATTTCCTCGCATCTGGTACGTCATGGGGATCATTTTAACATCACCGTAAGATTCTTTAAGCGGAAATAAATCAATGATGCACTGGCGGAAACAAAAATCGCAACACCAAAAAATAATTAATCTGGAGTAATGAAATTTCGGGATTACGTTTGCCTAGGTAACATATTTAAGGACTGACATTGCAAGATCACGGGTTAATACAAACGCGAGAGACCCCGTTGCAAATGTAACATGCTGGTACATTTATAATAGGTGTAACCACCAGAATATAGAATGCAAGCATGCAAATGTGCATTCATTGTCTTGTACACTTTCCGGTTGTCAATTTTCAGGATGGTGTTCCATGTCTGTTGCACCTGGTCGGTCAGTACAGGGACGGTTAATGCTGTTTGTGGATGATGCTGGAGTTGTCGTCCAATGATATCTCGTATGTGGTCGATTGGAAACAGATCTGGTGATTGAGCTGGTCAAGGCAACATGTCGACACTCTATAGAGCATTTTGGGTTACAACAGCAGTATGAGGGCGAGCGATATACTGTTGGAAAACGCCACCTGGAATGCTGCTCATGAATGGCAGCATAACAGATCGAATTGCCAGACTGACGTACTAATTTGAAATCAGGTTGCGTCGACTAACCACGAGACTGTTCCTTTTGTCAAACGAAATTGCACTGCAACCCATAACTCCAGTTGTAGGCCCAGTGCGTCTAGCATGCAGACAGGTTGGCTGCAGGCTCTTAACTGGTCTCCTTCTCATCAACACATGGCCACCACTAGCACCGTGGCAGAACCAGCAATCATCAGAAAACACAATAGACCTCCACTCTTTCCCTCGAATAAGTTCTCGCTTGACATCACTGAAGTCGCAAATGGCGATAGTGTGGGGTCAGTAGAATGCACGCTACAGAGCGTCTGGTTCGGAGCTGTCCTTGAAGTAACCGATTTGTAAATGTTCGTTGAGTCACTGTGGTGCCAACTGCTGCTCAGATTGCTGCTGCAGATGCAGTACGATGCGCCAAAGCCAAAAGCCGAACACAATGGTCGTCTCTCTCGGCAGTGTCACGTGGCCATCAGGAGTGGCTGGCCGTTGTGGCCGAGCGGTTCTAGGCGCTTCAGTCTGGAACCGCGCGACCGCTACGGTCGCAGGTTAGAATCCTGCCTCGGGCATGGATGTGTGTGATGTCCTTAGGTTAGTTAGGTTTAAGTAGTTCTAAGTTCTAGGGGACTGATGAGCTCAGATGTTAAGTCCCATAGTGCTCAGAACCATTTGAACCATCAGGAGTCTGGTCTCCTTGCGACCGTATATTCTCGTGACCACCGCTGTCAGCAGTCACGTAATGTGGCTAAATTCCTTTCAAGTTTTTCTGCGGTATTGCAGAAGGAACATTCAGCTTCTCGTAGCTCTATTGCATGACCTCGCTCGAACTCAGTGAGGTGTTGATAATGGTGTCTTTGTCCCCTTAAAGGCATTCTTGGCTAACATCAACTTACCACGTTCAGTCTCAATAGTAAGTAAAGCTCACAACCGTTAGAGTGTGTATTTAAAGCAAACCTGATTTTTACCCTCATAGGGGCGCTACTAGCGTCACTCGTAATACGACTGACGCGACATTTCAACAGCCATTATATCCCAGTTGTAGAAACACGCGTAACAATTTTGTTTATGTCACACGAGTCCTCGGTGTTGCTATTTTTTTCCGTATTTATAACACAGAGCAGTAATCAACCCCAATTGTGGTTGCTTGCTGACAAGAAGAAGGAACATGACGATAGGACTTCTACTAAGACATCAGGGAATAACTTTCATGGTACTAGAGGGAGCTGTAGGGAGTAAAAACTGTAGAATAAGACGGAGACTGGACTACATCCATCAGATACCTGAGGACATAGGTTGCATTTCCTATTCTAACAATGAGATGAAAATGTTGGCGCAGGAGAGGAAGTCGTGGCAGGCTGCATCCAAACAGTCAGAAGATAAAAAGAAAGTCATAGTAGCTGTCAGAGTCCTTCAGGACAGACAGTTTATAGAGTCACGTTTTATGTGTGAGCGATCATTGTCCTGTTGAAAAATAGCCCAACGATACTGTAGCATGAGAGCCAACACATGAGGACGCAGGATGACCGTGTCATATTGTTGTGTCGTTATAATTTCCGTAATCACTATCAGCCGTGACCTGAAGTCATTCCTGGTGGCTTCTCACAGCACGACGTCAAGAGTAACACCACTGTGCCTCTCCAAAACATTGTAACACTGGGACCTCTGCCCAGATGGCCATGATATGATGATTATCGGGGTATTGCAGAACCCCGATTCATCGCTGAACACATTGTGTGGCCATTCATCACCAGTGCATACCTCCCTGTCACGTCACTACTCCAAACGCAGCCGTTTGTGTTGTGGTATTAACGGCAGCCTACGCATGGCAAGTCCACAGTCAAGCTCACGCTAATTTACGACCAATGGTGTGGGAGGACACATAATGTTGCAGGGTGAGCATTACTTGTCATCGGATGACAGGCACAGATATGACGTGGTTATGATGTGCTTGGTGTGCAATACTGTGATCTTCCCTTGTGGTTGTCAGAAGTGGTCAACCGAAAACTTGACGACGATTATGCCAGCACTCTCATTCCCATGCACTGGTGCATCGGGCCCCTCTCACATTCCAATACTCCATAAGTTTCGATATTGCACGATTCGACCAGCCAGCCCAATGGAGATCATAATGTAACCCCTTCCAAACTCTGTTAGTTGCTGATAACATTCTCTCACAAGAGTATTTGACATCTCCGTGGCCTTCATAGTGAAATGCTCAATATCTGACGCTGTTCACACCCCTCATATAACCTACCACGGCTGGTAACAATAATAAACACGAACAGCAGTAATGTGGATATTGACATCCAATCATGTCTTCTGGGTGCTTCGCATTTTTGTCAGGCGGTGTATTTCTCTATCAAGAAAGACGAGGTACGAAGTAAAAGAGGTTTCTGTTCGTTTTAAGATTTGTTTATATTTTGTTCTCTGCACAAATGGTTCAAATGGCTCTGAGCACTATGGGACTTAATATCTGAGGTCATCAGTCCCCTAGAACTTAGAACTACTTAAACCTAACTAACCTAAGGACATCACGCACATCCATGCCCGAGGCAGGATTCGAACCTGCGACCGTAGCGGTCGCGCGGTTCCAGACTGAAGTGCCTAGAACCGCTCGGCCACACAGGCTGGCCGTTCTCAGCACATATAATGCACTGAACATTTGGTTAAAGGTTATCATAATTGCATGATGCGTTCCTTCCTCTGCCAGTGTCAGATCAAGTCATGGACAGTGTTTGTAATTTTTGTTCGTGGTGTTACGAACAGGAGCGGACATAAATATGGAAATACCAAAATCATAACGCGTAACCATGCCCAATATGGTGTAGAAAACAGGTGGCTTTCAAAACAGCTTCCAATCGTCTCGGAGTGGATAATTACGTAATGCATGGTTTTCAAGGGAATCTTATACCATACTTCCTGTAAAATTGTGGTAAATTCGGCAACCATCATTGAGGTGGACAGCGATTACGTACCCTTCTGTTCAAAAGTAGACCAAAAACGCTGAATAATATTGAGACTTGGTGACTGTGTGGTGGCCAGGGAAGATGAGACAATTCACCCTCATTCTGACAACACAAGTCCTGGCAGTGTGAGCTGAGTGATCAGGAGCTCTGTTGTTTTGGAACACAGCTTTACCATTGGGAACAAACATTCTACCTGATCAGCCAAAATGGTCACATAGTCCTCGGCAGTCATGCGCCCTTTAAAAGTAACCATGGAGCACATGGAATACCACGGTATACCTCCCCAAATTATCATCAAACCCCTGCCATGTTTCACACGGCGTACACCACACATAAATTTGGCCAGAAGGTGGAAATAGCGTGAAACAATAGTCATCCGACCTAATGACTATCCTACATTGGTCCATAGTTCACGTTTTATGATATCGGCACCATGTTTTCCTGTTTGATGCATGTGCATAACTAATGTGCGGCATTAGATTTCCAGCTCACTCTACAGTTCCTTATTTATGAAGCTCCGTGTTGTTTTAGGGCTGACAGGGTCCGCGAATGCGACATCCTTTTCTTCAGTGACTTATGCGTCTGTCGTCCTCTTCTTTTCCGTCACAATCCTCTTCAGTGACCGTCTGTCACGATAGCTCAGCACACACTTTCCGTCACGTCGTTACTTAGCGGATGATGTTTTTCCGCTTTCCCTGTATGCCATATCAATCTTCGATACGGTACATCCCAAAAAACCAAATACTTCGTTTGTCTTGGTTACGAAAGCATCCACCATACGAGCACCAACAAATTGCCCACCTTAGATGCGATCGGAGGTCATTTAAAAATAATAAAACTTGAAGTGACCCAAGATCGAATAAAATCTGTGGTACAGCTGTAATAATTTGTCAAAGAATTTCCTAGCATAACTCTCTTCCTCCTACAGTAAATTTGAATGATAAAGTTGGTAGTTATACCTTCAGTAACATAAAATTGTTTTTACTTGAACGATCGCATACTGATTTTGTGAAAGAACTTGCTCCCTTCATCAATAAACACTTCCGGGCTAAGTTGCCGTGGTCGATCTGTAAAACTTCTTCTCCCTAACGTTTCGTTCTCAACTACGGAGAACATCTTCGGAGGTGAGTCAACGACTGACTGCTAGGAGCTGGGGCCGCCGCTTATATGGATATCGTAGAGGGCGCCACCGCACGTCACGTGGCGTCGATGTGCAGCTATCTCTGGCTATCGTCTGTTCTCTCGATTGCAGGCAATCGATTGTCACGTGATTGATGCAACGTCGACCGCCATATCTTATCCAATTTTAATCCTTCTTCTTTACGATTAAAATTGTATTGATGTTTGTGGATTTCAATTGCCTCTCTATACATACGTGTATAATAATGCGACGTCCTCGCTAGCACGCTGGTTTCACCAAATTTTATTTCGTGATCTCCATCCT
Organism: Schistocerca nitens; assembly: GCF_023898315.1. Classification (NCBI taxonomy): domain Eukaryota; kingdom Metazoa; phylum Arthropoda; class Insecta; order Orthoptera; family Acrididae; genus Schistocerca; species Schistocerca nitens. Next base: position 623,541,049 of record NC_064616.1, on the reverse strand, counting down.
TAAAAACATGTTCCGCTACTGCCGATTTGTCGATATGTCCCAAGCGACAGTTTCTTTTGTGCTCCGTCAACCGTGTATTGATGCTTCTTTTTGTAGTTCCTATGTAAACCCTGCCACAACTGCACTCGTTGAGCGTTAGGCACCGGCACTGCAACAGCGACGTACTTTTGAAAAACAAGCATAAGTGTTCATTACAGTTGGGGACAGTCAACATAGGTCTCGATAAGGTGAGAAAGGCTCTACTCGAGCAGCTGTTTTGTCAAAACAACACACCGAGCGAGGCGGCGCAGTGGTTAGTCACTGGACTCGCATTCGGGAGGACGACGGTTCAATCCCGCGTCCGGCCATCCTGATTTAGGTTTTCCGTGATTTCCCTAAATCGCTCCAGGCAAATGCCGGGATGGTTCCTTTCAAAGGGCACGGCCGACTTCCTTCCCCGTCCTTCCCTAATCCGATGAGACTGATGACCTCGCTGTCTGGTCTCCTTCCCTCAAACCAACCAACCAACCAATCAAAACAACAGCAACGCATCGAACGAATGCAAAGAGGTTCTATTTCCGCACCGAAGAACATTATTAACATGTACCAATTAACTGGCGATTTGGGAATTGCTCCTGGGAGAGACCGACTTCCAATTCACCACAAATTGTTGAAGAAGTTATTATTGCCATGGCTGAGAATGCCGAACGCAACGTGCAATCATCAAGCAGTGCACGAGCTGTGTCACGACAGCTGAAAATGTAGTGGTACATGTGAGACGTTTCGGGAAAGAGCAGTGCAATCTCTTAATGCGGCTCCAGGCTGTCGTGGATGCAGGTGGTCGTCTCGTTAAGCGTTGCTTATAATCTGCAACGTGAATGTTAACGTCTCATATGGAAATAAGAACGTGTTTCTTACTGTGGTTTATTCGTTGTTTCTCTTCCGCATGTCCTTTCAAATATTTCCACAACCGTTCATTGTCCTACGATCACTTGTTTTTCATGCGGGTGTTCTCAAGTAGCGAAAATTTAACTATAACCACCCTGTATATAGGGCAATCGCAACGTCAGAATTAAACGATTGACATTCACTCACAGGAAACACTATCTGTATGTGTAGCCGAGGTCACAAACGCACGCTTTGCGGTGGCGCTCGACACGATTGTAGCCGGTTCGAATTCCGGTAGTGGATCAAGCATATGGCCGGCAAGGAGAGGAGAATTATTGGCGTGAAGTTACTCATCACGACTCTTCATGCCAGTGTATGAGATATTCCAAACCTATCCGCAGTGCCTCATGAAGTGAGTGCATCTGACGCTGTTAACGGTTTTCCGATCGTCGAATGGGAACGGCAAGATCAGCAGGCTGGTTGGTGCTATTCGAGAGAAGTAGCGTGTAACTATGTGCCGGCACCGTGTTTCATCCTCTCCCTTCTCTCGTTACCGTGCATCACAAGGATTATGTCAGACTATACACATATCTCTCATACTCACCTACACTCAGCATATACACTCAAACCACAACTCTAGCTCGCCGCGATGTGTCCAATTACACTTGCATCCTGATCAGAATTTAAATTTTTATAAATATACATAAGAGTGTACATTAAATAATCTAAGGCCTTAGAGAAGCGAAGCTGATCAATAATCAAGTTCTGTTAATTCTGTTTTGGATGTACCAAACAATAACATATTTACTATTTTTCTGGATGAATTTATTGTGAAAATGTTGTGTTACATATACGTTTTAGTGGAACTAATACTTCTGGAAGATGCTAAAATCTTGATTTCAGTCCTCTCAACCTAGTTATAGTTCTTTCACATTTTAAGCGAATTACGTTTTGTATTTAACTTATTTTAATTTTTCCATACTTTCTTGCCATGGGCACTAGCAACTGTGTTTTTTCCTATTACAGCCATTACTGATCTTCACCATTTCTAGGCGTTCAATATCACTCTAAATACAGGACCATTATAACATGTACCTGCAAGTCATGATGAGTGTAGTGATAAATTATGAAGAGAGTACTTTACACCCCTAATCTTGCCACGGGAAATAAGCAAACATACACCGATACCGCTTTCGTTCGAGACGCCGATCTGGCTCTGTGGAATTATGACTAAGGAAATATCCGACGGTGACTCTGATGAAGAATCCATATGTGCATATGTCTCAAATGATTTAGGTAAATCACGGAAATATTACTTGGCATGGCTATACACTGGACTGATGTTCTCAATTTGGTCAAATGTTTGATCAGAGCGAAAACAAGGCTCCCTATAAATTACACAGTGGTTTTTTGTCCAAATTTTCTATAGCCAAAAAAAGGGTGTGAAATGGAAAAATGCGATATCAAATTGACTAGGGTGATGTCTACTTTTGCAGAGAAAAATTAAATTACTTGAAAGTGATCAGGATAATTAAGAAAAATTTTATTCGTGGTTTGGGGGAAGTTTTCTGGCGAACTTTTATAGCCAAGCGAAGATTCATAAATGGACAAATAGCGTATCAAATTGATCAACATGAGGCTTAGTTTTGCGCAAAAGATTTAACTGCTCAAAGTAATCATGGAACTAAGAAAAACTTGAATAGTCATTTGAGGTAAAATTACACAATATACTTTTGTCCACATTTTCATAGCCAAGCGAAGCGTTCGAAATGGGCAAATGGGATATCAAACTGACCATCGCGGAATCTATTTTTTGTCTAAACTTTCATAGCCAAACGAACAGTGAGAAATGGAAAAATGTGGCATGAAACTGACCAAAATTAGGTCTAATTTTGCAAAAAAGATTTAATCTTTCAAAAGTAATAAGGGTAACTAATAAAAACTGAATTAGTGACTGGAGGGAAATTTTTGTCAAATTTTCATAGTAAAACGAACAGTGGAAGTGGACAAATGAGATATAAAATTGACCAGCGATGCAAAAACAGATTTAATTTCTTAAAAGTAGACAGTGCAAATAAAGTAAAAGTATCCAGAATGAGATTTTCACTCTGCAGCGGAGTGTGCGCTGATATGAGAGTGAAAATCTCATTCTGGAAACATCCCCCAGGCTGTGGCTAAGCCATGTCTCCGCAATATCCTTTCTTTCAGGAGTGCTAGTTCTGCAAGGTTCGCAGGAGAGCTTCTGTAAAGTTTGGAAGGTAGGAGACGAGGTACTGGCAGAAGTAAAGCTGTGAGTACCCGGCGTGAGTCGTGCTTCGGTAGCTCAGTTGGTAGAGCACTTGCCCGCGAAAGGCAAAGGTCCCGAGTTCGAGTCTCGGTCGGGCACACAGTTTTAATCTGCCAGGAAGTTTCAAAGTAAAAGTAATTACTTATTTAAGGGGAAGCAAATATTTCACTAACAGTGGGTGTTTCAGAAAGTTAATCTCTTCAAGGGCGAGATATTTTGCGCAAAAATATTACTTTGGTGTAGAAATTATGGAATTCTTTCTTTCATCTTAAAAAATAAGGAATATCAAAATACAGGCTACATTAAATCTTCTCTGCTTGCTTTTTATGTACATAATCTTACTAATAATAGAACACCGATCGATATTTAATTATATTGTACTTCATGATTCCTGAACAAACCTTAAAAATAAAACAAAGTTGAATAACAGAATCAAATTTTTTGTGACGTGAGTTACGTAAAAATAAGAAATAAAATAGATTATAGAAACATTTGACGTACCTCATTTGCTGTACAAGATATCGAGTATCTTTCAAAGAGGCAGCTAATGCTTCTCTAATCTATTTTATTTCTGTTTCTTATTTCTCGACGTCATTTCACAAAATATCTGAATATTTTTTAAGATTTTTTTTTCATGGATAAGAGGCCGACTTCTTAAACACTACAGCCCGTTGCATGGGTTGGTTTTGTCTCACTGCTGTTGGCTGGTTATGTACTTTGTAATACCAATCCTCCTCGACATGCACCAACATTAACTGTTATGTTTTCTGAGGCTGCACTGAACAGATATATTGTCCACGTTCTCGCTAAATACGTACTGGTTGAGAACAAACTGGGAAGGAATACACTTCTGACCACATTATTTATATTTTACGAAACACAGAAAGAATCAAATCAAGACTACCAGTAGCATTCGACACCTCATTCATTATACACTGAGCAGCCAGAACATTATGATCACCGATCTACTAAAGACCCGTCCAGGTGATAGCAGCATCACGTGGCAAGGCATTAGTGCTGATCAGGCACACGCACAGTGAGTGTACCTGTAGCATCAGTGAGCGTGCTCTCCGTGTCTAGAGTGGGGCAGGCGCGACATCTATCTGAGTTTGATCGAGGGCAGATTGTGATGGCCGGAGGATCAGCACGAACGTTTCGGAAACTTGTCGGGTGTTCGAAGAGTGCTGCGGTGAGTGTCTTCAACATGTGGCGAAACCAAGGTGAAACCACGTCCAGACGTCGTGGCGCTGGCAACCACCCCTTGTTACAGATATCGGACGTCCTAGGCTGGACAGAGTGCTAAAACAGGACAGGCGGAGAACTTTGGCGGAACTAACATCAGCTCTTAATGCTCGGCGGAGTACAAGTGTGTCTGAACACACAGTGCACCGAACACCCCTAAAGACGGGCCTCCGCACCCGACGACCCATGCATTTGCCATCGTTAACACCACAACATCGGCAACTACGACTGAACTGGGCATGAGACCATCGGCACTCGCAGAGCTTCACATGGTCTGCTGAATCCCGATACCTTATTCAGCATGCCGATGGGAGGGAGCGGATCCGTCGTCTTCCAGGGGAACAACTCCTTGACACCTGTACTGCGGGACGGATACAAGCTGGTGGCGGTTTCATTATGCTCTGGGAAACATTCACGTGAGGATCCATGGGTCCAGTGGAGCTCGTGCAAGGTACCATAACGGCCAAGGAGTACCGTACACTAGTTGCAGACCACGTACACCCCTACATGACGATCATGTTCCCCGATGGCAGTGGCATTTTTCTACAAGGTAATGCGCCACGTCACAAGGCCAAGTTTGTGATGGAGTGGTTCGAGGAACACTGTGGCGAGTCCCAGTTGACGTGTTGGTCCCCCAACTCGCCAGATCAGAACCCGGTCGAACACATCTGCGATGTGATTGAACGTGGCGTCAGAGCTTATCGCCCCCTCTCCAGAGTATACGAGAATTAGGTGACTTGTTTGTGCAGATGTGGTGCCATCTCCCTCCAGCGACCTACCAAGGCCTCATTGCTTCCCTCCCACGACGCGTCGCCACTGTTATCAGCGTCAAAGGTCGCTGAGCCTCACAAGAATTCACACACGTAACTGTGACTCGATAAACAGGAATACTTTTGAAAACAGAATCAAATCCATGTTTCAATGAAAGCATGTTGTACCAAATAAAATTCTAAACATTAAAGAAGAAATTCACTCACAAAACCTCTAAACTGAAATGTTACTGTCGAGAGAATCCCCAAGTATTGTTGATTGACATCGTTAGTACCTCCACAAAGTAACACACGGACAAAGTCCTTCAAAATCCAGCAGACGACATCCACGCGGTGAAACAGAGATTGCCATACCTGTCGCCGCACTCTAGAGGTAGGCAAACACTTACCAAGAAGATACACAGTTCTTGACAGCCATGTGGATGACGTGCCTGACATCAAGTGGTGTCGGCACAGTTCGTGATCCGGTGCCGGATTCCTGACTCATCCTGTTCTCTTAGGTGTATGTGGAGTACGTTTGTAACTTCATGCCCATTACTTGCAGCGATATAGTTTGCGTATTATAGCTTTCTTGCAAACCGTTTAGATTGCTTCTGTTACACTCACTTGTGCTAACGGAACATAATGAGTAGTATCGCAACATTTTCAGCTAGTGCAAAACGATACAGAGATTATCTCGGTCCCTAACAGTTCATTGCTTACACGTCTTAAAGAGCGCTGTGGAATTTGTGGATGTCAGTATGCACAGATTTCCTAATTAACAGTTTGACTTCCATTTCTTCCACGTTTTTTATCATTTTCTGAATGCCAGTTAAGCCACCTGAAAATTAACAATAACTTTCTGCTCTTTATAGGTGGAAAAAATGAAAAAAACTGGGGGATGCCGGAGCGTAAAAGGCAGAATGATTACATCTCGCCGTAGAGACTATAAGCTCGAAATAAATTTTGAAGAGTTCGCTGGAAAGATCATTTAAAAGTAGAATATCTCAGAACATAGAATTTCTTATAACACATCTATAAGGAAGAAATATTATGGCTTAACGACCCGCCGACGACTGTTCGTTAGAGATCGGATGCAAACTCGGATTGGGGAAGGGTGAGGAAAGAATGCGGCCGTGCCACTCCAAAAGAACCACTGAGGCATTCGCCTTAAGCGACTTAGGGAAAGCACGGAAAACCTAAATATGTATGACCAAACGTTGATTTGAACCACCATCCTTTCGAATAAGAGTCTAGTGTTTTACCACTGTGGCACATCGCTCAGTAACACATCTATAACATCGTGACGCTGAAAAAATTTTAATAAGCCAATTACATTTTAACGTATATATGTCTTCATCCTTATTCTCTACTGTGAAGTGAATGGAAGATGGTACTCCCCGTCTACTGCGTATCAGAGTTTCTGTCCGTTCCATTCACATAATGGCTGCTTAAATACCTCTACACGTGCTATAATTAGTCCAACCATCTTCGCGTTCCCTAAGAAAACGATACATAGGAGACTTCAGTATATTCCTAAATTCCTCATTTAACTGTGATTCTTGGAACTGTATAAGTTTGCTTTCGCGGAATAGTTGGCTTCCGTCTTCAAGCGTTTGCCAATACAGATTTTTCAGCATTTCCGTGACGCTCTCAAAGGTCAAACAAAATGTCATCATTCGTGCTGTCCTCCTCTGTATACGCACAATATCGCGTGTTAGTCCTATTTGATACGGTGCAACCACTTGAGCAGTGTTCTATGATAGGCTGCACGAGAGTTTTGTAAGCAATCCCCTTTGTAGAATGATTTTTTTTCAGTAGTCTACCCATGAACCGAAGTTTGCCCCCTGCGTTTCCTACGACTGATGCAATGTAACATTCCATTTTATATTTCTACAAATTTTTACATCGAGGTATTGTTATGAATTAATTGATTACAATTGTTACTCATTGATGTTTTAGGATAACACACATTTTCGTTTCGCGAGGTACACATTTTTACATGTCACAACACTTAAAGTAAGTTGGCAAATTTTGCACCACTTCTCCATCTTATCAAGGTGTGGCTGGATATTTGTGTAGCTGTCCTCGGATAGTAGTTCTCCACACATAACTGCATCATTCGCAAATAGTTTGAGGTTACTATTAATATCGTTAGCTAGGTCATTAATGTACAACATACATTTGTTGATTACTCTCCATCCAAGGTAACATGCTGTCCCATCCCTGACAAGAAATCCTTAATACTGCCACAAATTAGGTTTTATTCACCATCTGATTGTAATGCCATTAATAACTCATACCTTCTAAGATTCTGCAATAGATGGATGCCAGTAGAGTTGCACTCTACCAAAACTACGGTTTGTTGGTTTGGGTATAATACATAAATTACGTACTAAATGGAAGTACTGGTAGCATTATTTGTTTTTCACATGGTCAGAACGGAAAATCATTCAGTGTAAGTCCACAGCGTATTTTACATCTTTAGAGAATATAAATTGCATTTTTAAGTAACAATAATTATTTTAACTATATATGACCATGCAGCTTTGCTAGAATAGAAATGATAATTAAATGAACACCCTAGCTGCAAGCAGGCGTTGATACACTTCGTTGGGGACATGTTGAAAATGTGTGCCCCGACCGGGACTCGAACCCGGGATCTCCTGCTTACATGGCAGACGCTCTATCCATCTGAGCCACCGCGGGCACAGAGGATAGTGTATCAACGCCTGCTTGCAGCTAGGGTGTTCATTTAATTATCATTTCTATTCTAGCAAAGCTGCATGGTCATATATAGTTAAAATAAAATATGGGTTCCCGGCCTTTGACCTTCTTGTGTGCGAACGCACACGCTATGCCCAAAACTCATACGGGACTTGGTAGATTAATCTGCCACGAGTAATGAGTATGATGGGCAAACATCTAATAGGCGCACTACGAATGTAGTGTTGTGGACATGTTGGGAATGTGGATCTCACGGGGAGCGTGCAAGGGATAAGTCCCTGCAGACGCACTATCCTCTGTGCCCGCGGTGGCTCAGATGGATAGAGCGTCTGCCATGTAAGCAGGAGATCCCGGGTTCGAGTCCCGGTCGGGGCACACATTTTCAACATGTCCCCAACGAAGTGTATCAACGCCTGCTTGCAGCTAGGGTGTTCATTTAATTATCATTTCTATTCTAGCAAAGCTGCATGGTCATATATAGTTAAAATAAAATATGGGTTCCCGGCCTTTGACCTTCTTGTGTGCGAACGCACACGCTATGCCCAAAACTCATACGGGACTTGGTAGATTAATCTGCCACGAGTAATGAGTATGATGGGCAAACATCTAATAGGCGCACTACGAATGTAGTGTTGTGGACATGTTGGGAATGTGGATCTCACGGGGAGCGTGCAAGGGATAAGTCCCTGCAGACGCACTATCCTCTGTGCCCGCGGTGGCTCAGATGGATAGAGCGTCTGCCATGTAAGCAGGAGATCCCGGGTTCGAGTCCCGGTCGGGGCACACATTTTCAACATGTCCCCAACGAAGTGTATCAACGCCTGCTTGCAGCTAGGGTGTTCATTTAATTATCATTTCTATTCTAGCAAAGCTGCATGGTCATATATAGTTAAAATAAAATATGGGTTCCCGGCCTTTGACCTTCTTGTGTGCGAACGCACACGCTATGCCCAAAACTCATACGGGACTTGGTAGATTAATCTGCCACGAGTAATGAGTATGATGGGCAAACATCTAATAGGCGCACTACGAATGTAGTGTTGTGGACATGTTGGGAATGTGGATCTCACGGGGAGCGTGCAAGGGATAAGTCCCTGCAGACGCACTATCCTCTGTGCCCGCGGTGGCTCAGATGGATAGAGCGTCTGCCATGTAAGCAGGAGATCCCGGGTTCGAGTCCCGGTCGGGGCACACATTTTCAACATGTCCCCAACGAAGTGTATCAACGCCTGCTTGCAGCTAGGGTGTTCATTTAATTATCATTTCTATTCTAGCAAAGCTGCATGGTCATATATAGTTAAAATAAAATATGGGTTCCCGGCCTTTGACCTTCTTGTGTGCGAACGCACACGCTATGCCCAAAACTCATACGGGACTTGGTAGATTAATCTGCCACGAGTAATGAGTATGATGGGCAAACATCTAATAGGCGCACTACGAATGTAGTGTTGTGGACATGTTGGGAATGTGGATCTCACGGGGAGCGTGCAAGGGATAAGTCCCTGCAGACGCACTATCCTCTGTGCCCGCGGTGGCTCAGATGGATAGAGCGTCTGCCATGTAAGCAGGAGATCCCGGGTTCGAGTCCCGGTCGGGGCACACATTTTCAACATGTCCCCAACGAAGTGTATCAACGCCTGCTTGCAGCTAGGGTGTTCATTTAATTATCATTTCTATTCTAGCAAAGCTGCATGGTCATATATAGTTAAAATAAAATATGGGTTCCCGGCCTTTGACCTTCTTGTGTGCGAACGCACACGCTATGCCCAAAACTCATACGGGACTTGGTAGATTAATCTGCCACGAGTAATGAGTATGATGGGCAAACATCTAATAGGCGCACTACGAATGTAGTGTTGTGGACATGTTGGGAATGTGGATCTCACGGGGAGCGTGCAAGGGATAAGTCCCTGCAGACGCACTATCCTCTGTGCCCGCGGTGGCTCAGATGGATAGAGCGTCTGCCATGTAAGCAGGAGATCCCGGGTTCGAGTCCCGGTCGGGGCACACATTTTCAACATGTCCCCAACGAAGTGTATCAACGCCTGCTTGCAGCTAGGGTGTTCATTTAATTATCATTTCTATTCTAGCAAAGCTGCATGGTCATATATAGTTAAAATAAAATATGGGTTCCCGGCCTTTGACCTTCTTGTGTGCGAACGCACACGCTATGCCCAAAACTCATACGGGACTTGGTAGATTAATCTGCCACGAGTAATGAGTATGATGGGCAAACATCTAATAGGCGCACTACGAATGTAGTGTTGTGGACATGTTGGGAATGTGGATCTCACGGGGAGCGTGCAAGGGATAAGTCCCTGCAGACGCACTATCCTCTGTGCCCGCGGTGGCTCAGATGGATAGAGCGTCTGCCATGTAAGCAGGAGATCCCGGGTTCGAGTCCCGGTCGGGGCACACATTTTCAACATGTCCCCAACGAAGTGTATCAACGCCTGCTTGCAGCTAGGGTGTTCATTTAATTATCATAACAATAATTAGTTGATCACGTAAATTCTGCGCTTCTGTGTAACCAAAAGTACACTTTACATGCACAAACATAAAAATCTATACAACAACTATTCTTATTTTGTAGTCAATTAAACGTTCTTCGTCACTATCAAAGACAAGAGTTTCCTGTTATTATGGATAAATGCTAAATATGTTTATGAATAACAGAAACAGACATGTTTTACATAAGCTCGATGAAGTATTGAAGCGACGTTTGATATATTATTGATGTTTTTTTATTTTATCTTTCTGTTTATTTTTATTTTTTATGTATTTCTTTGTTTCGGAGGAAACTGCGTCTTCTACAGCTATGTGATAAATATATTTTTTTATTTTATTTTTACTACAACATCTTTCTGTTTCACATTACAAATTAACACTTATTCCCGAATACATCTGAATCAATCAATGACAGTTTCAATTTTTCTATGTATACTGTTTATTTTTAAGTATCAGATAGGAGGATAACTATGAAGAACAAAATTTTCCGTAGGTTTCGCAGCCCTTTATAGATCCTGACTCGTTTTCTAGACGGTTCACCGCTTCCGGTTATAGTAGTAGGACACCGATCGCTTACATAAACAAAGCGTTTGATCTGAGGTATAGCTCGATAGGTATGCAACACACCTGACGTACATGTATCGCGGGTACGACCTTAACTGACCAAGACTACTAGAGAAATTACCACAGTCTACACTTACTTACGATAGTTTACGGTAGCCTACGTAGTTTTAAAACTCCAGATATCAGAAATGATGGGCGGAGATTCCTGAGGCCTTGGGACGAGAATGGGAACGAACATTCAGCCGATTCGGTTTTCACTTGGAACAGGGATTTTATTTCCTTTCTGTCTGACCCAACAGACAGTGACGTGGTGAGCGCGTAATATCGGCTGTTAGAGACGCAGGAGCTCAGGTCTATTGGTGTTTCTCTGAGAGTCGTTTCCTGGCATGTTTTAGACGCTCCGTTTATCTACCATCATGGAACTTGTAAGGTTGCTTTTTCTAATCCACGTAAGATACAGGGTGATTTTGGTAAATGGTGACAAACTGCAGCAAACTGCCCGTGAGAGGATAAGGAGAAAAAGAACATATAGCTATAAATACGTTCTTAGCGAAGTAGGCCCATTTGATGGTGCAGGACAGCGTCGGTTTCATTGGCTGAATGCAGGAATGAGGACACACCAGGCAAGTGCGAACGTTGTCTGTACTAAAGTTTTAGGTCCACACTCAGGAGGCAGTCGACGATAATTCCCACCCACACACTGAGGCTGATGGTTGCTGCCAACACGCCGTAGGAATTTTCAGTAGTCCACATATGGGTGTTTTGAAGGTTGAAAAGACTGCCCCTGGTAAATGTAGCGTAATCTGTAAATAGGGCAGATCTCAAACATCCCATCACCGTGGTGGGCTGTCCGACGAACCAGCGACAAAGCCATTGCTGCTGAAGCAAGGCCTGCACGCGCTGTAACTGATACGGATAGTGGTCTTTGAGGAGAATGTTCCACACGGTAGTCTGGTTCACCCCATGATGGTGGGCCATCTGCCTGGTGCTGACACAAGGGTCATATTCTGTAGTGTTCAGCACCTTCTACTCCACCTTCAAGTGGGTGTGCCTCCCTTGGAACGCATTTCCGGCCATATGTTCATCTGACATTTATTGCTCCTTATCGTCTCCTACAGTTTGCCCCCGTTTAGTAAAAACACCGTGCACACGGAACGTTGTGGACCGCGACTGCTTGGCTCGCTTAAGGTCATGATGTCAGGTAACTTTCTAGTATCATTGGTTTGGTACCCCACCGCTTTCCGGGACGTCTCCAGGCACGTATTCAGCCTGGAACGTCAGTGACTGGAGTAGAATTATCTGCAATAATGAGTCCCGCTTCGAAGTGAGCCACGATGATTAGCGAAGACATGTCTGTAGACGCCCTGGATAGAGGTAGGATATCAACCTGACTGACCATACGGCCCGACAACCAGGAGTGACAGTGTGCGTGCCATTTATTTTCATGGCAGGAAGCCTTTGGTTGTCATCCGCGGCAGCCTTATAACACAGCGCTGCGTCGACGATATTCTAAGCGCCGTTTATTTCCCCTTCATGGCATGCCATTATGGGCTTACATTTCAGCAATACAACGACGGCGAGAGTCTCTACTGCTTGTCTTCGTGCTTGCCAAACCTAACATTGGCCATCAAGATCGCCCGATCTCTCCCCAACTGAGCACTTTTGGAGCATTATGGGCAGGGCCCATCAACTATCTCAGGAATTCGACGACCCATCGCGTCATTTAGACATAATCTGGCGCGATATCCCTCATGAGGACATCCAACAAATCCAACAATCAATGTCAAGCCGAATAACTCCTTGAATAAGGGCCAGAGGTGGACCAACACGTTATTAACTTGCTCAATTTACGAAGCTCTTTCTCTTGTATGAATCACCCAATTTTTCTGAAACTGTAATCATTTATATGTCTGCACATTTACATCACACCTACCGATTTCCGTCTCATTCGAATAATTCCTTCGTGATGCGTCGTATTTTTGTGGTTTTTTTTTTCTTCCTGTGTATTTTCGTTAGTTTCTTGGAGTTCGCAAAATGCAGGGGGCGATCTGCAGCCCGCCCGAGTATAGGACGCAAACCTTGAGCTCTGTGTGGTGGAGTAGCCATTTCATAGTGATACTGGTCTCTCAAGGCAGGTTTCAGTGATGCAGAGTGATCAAGAATTTTATTCTTTCAGTATGGAAAGCTTGTAAGCATTTAAAAATGTGTTCCCGTTGGCGGCGTTGAAATCCTGGTTAAGCTTTTTCTGATTCTGATTCTGACAGCGAGTATTTACAGCTTAGGACGTGATTGCGCGAAAGAGACCTCTTATTAAATCGTACGGCTATCGCTAGCTGGAAATAATGTTTTATGGAAGAAAGAGATTTGGAGTGAGAGTTAATGAATACGATATTGCAGCGCATGTGTCGTTAAGAATGACGATGCAATGTTCCTTCGGGCATGCATGAATGTCATGAAATACATGGAATGTAATCGCAGTTACAAATACGGACAACAGTCAGCTGTATAATGAAATGACACCAATGAAAATCTGTGCCGGACCAAGACTCGAACACTCGTTCGACCTATACTTGAGTATTGCTCATCAGTGTGGGATCCGTACCAGGTCGGGTTGACGGAGGAGATAGGGAAGATCCAAAGAAGAGCGGCGCGTTTCGTCACAGGGTTATTTGGTAAGCGTGCTAGCGTTACTGAGATGTTTAGCAAACTCAAGTGGCAGACTCCGCAAGAGAGGCCCTCTGCATCGCGGTGTAGCTTGCTGGCCAGGTTTCGAGAGGGTGTGTTTCTGGATGAGGTATATATTGCTTCCCCCTACTTATACCTCCCGAGGAGATCACGAATGTAAAATTAGAGAGATTCGAGCGCGCACGGAGGCTTTCCGGCAGTCGTTCTTCCGGCCAACCATACGCGACTGGAACAGGAAACGGAGGTAATGACAGTGGCACGTAAAGTTCCCTCTGCCACACACCGTTGGGTGGCTTGCGGAGTATAAATGTAGATGTAGATGTAGAACTCGGATTTCCCGTTTAACGTGAGGGGTCATCATAACGGTTTTGTCTATCCGTGCACCACCCACGACCAGACACAGACATCCATATGCCGACGTTCATACGTCACAACCAGCATTCGTACACATTCCACAATTCATCTACGTCTACATCTACGTGATTACTCTGCTATTCACAGTAAAGTGCCTGGCGGAGGATTCAATGAACCATCTTCAAGTTGTCTCTTTACCGTTCCACAATCGAACGGCGCGCGGGAAAAACGAGCCCTCAAAGTTTTGGTGCGAGCCCCGACTTCTCTTATTTTATCGTGATGATTATTTCTCCCTATGTAGGTGGGTGCCAACCGAATGTTTTCGCAATCAGAGGAGAAGATTCGTGAATGAAATTTCATGAGAAGATCCCGTCGCAACGGAAAACGCCTTTGTGTTAATGATTACCACTCCAATTCACGTATATGTGTGTGGCACTATCTCCCCTATTTCGCTATAATACTAAACGAGCTGCCCTTCTTTGAACTTTTTCGATGTCATCCTTCAGTCCCACCTGATGCGGATCCCACACCGCACTCCAGGATAGGGCGGATAAGCGTGGTGTAAGCAGTCTCTTTAGTAGACCTGTTGCACTTTCTAAGTGTTCTGCCAATGAATCGCAGTCTTTGGTCTGCTCTACCCACAACATTATCTATTATAGTTCTGGGTGGAGATTTTAATTTGCCAGATATAGACTGGGAGACTCAAACGTTCATAACGGGTGGCAGGGACAAAGAATCCAGTGAAATTTTTTAAGTGCTTTATCTGAAAACTACCTTGAGCAGTTAAACAGAGAACCGACTCGTGGCGATAACATATTAGACCTTCTGGTGACAAACAGACCCGAAGTATTTGAAACAGTTAACGCAGAACAGGGAATCAGCGATCATAAAGCGACTACTGCATCGATGATTTCAGCCGTAAATAGAAATATTAAAAAAGGTAGGAAGATTTTTCTGTTTAGCAAATGTGACAAAAAGCAGATTACAGAGTACCTGACGGCTCAAAACAAAAGTTTTGCCTCAAGTACAAATAGTGTTGAGGATCAGTGGACAAAGTTCAAAACCATCGTACAATATGCGTTAGATGAGTATGTGCCAAGCAAGATCGTAAGAGATGGAAATGAGCCACCGTGGTACAACAACCGAGTTAGAAAACTGCTGCGGAGGCAAATGGAACTTCACAGCAAACATAAACATAGCCAAAGCCTTGCAGACAAACAAAAATTACGCGAAGCGAAATGTAGTGTGAGGAGAGCTATGCGAGAGGCGTTCAATGAATTCGAAAGTAAAGTTCTATGTACTGACTTGGCAGAAAATCCTAAGAAATTTTGGTCTTATGTCAAAGCGGTAGGTGGATCAAAACAAAATGTCCAGACACTCTGTAACCAAAATGGCACTGAAACAGAGGATGACAGACTAAAGGCCGAAATACTAAATGTCTTTTTCCAAAGCTGTTTCACAGAGGAAGACTGCACTGTAGTTCCTTCTCTAGATTGTCGCACAGATGACAAAATGGTAGATATCGAAATAGACGACAGAGGGATAGAGAAACAATTAAAATCGCTCAAAAGAGGAAAGGCCGCTGGACCTGATGGGATACCAGTTCGATTTTATACAGAGTATGCGAAGGAACTTGCCCCCCTTCTTGCAGCGGTGTACCGTAGGTCTCTAGAAGAGCATAGCGTTCCAAAGGATTGGATAAGGGCTCAGGTCATCCCCATTTTCAAGAAGGGACGTCGAACAGATGTGCGGTACTGTAGACCTATATCTCTCACGTAGATCAGTTGTAGAATTTTGGAACACGTATTATGCTCGAGTATAATGACTCTTCTGGAGGCTAGAAATCTACTCTGTAGGAATCAGTATGGGTTTCGAAAAAGACGGTCGTGTGAAACCCAGCTCGCGCTATTCGTCCACGAGACTCTGAGGGCCATAGACACGGGTTCCCAGGTAGATGCCGTGTTTCTTGACTTCCGCAAGGCGTTCGATACAGTTCCGCACAGTCGTTTAATGAACAAAGTAAGAGCATATGGACTATCAGACCAATTGTGTGATTGGATTGAAGAGTTCCTAGATAACAGAATGCAGCATGTCATTCTCAATGGAGAGAAGTCTTCCGAAGTAAGAGTGATTTCAGGTGTGCCGCAGGGGAGTGTCGTAGGACCGTTGCTATTCACAATATACATAAATGACCTTGTGGATGACATCGGAAGTTCACTGAGGCTTCTTGCAGATGATGCTGTGGTGTATCGAGAGGTTGTGACAATGGAAAATTGTACTGAAATGCAGGAGGATCTGCAGCGAATTGATGCATGGTGCAGGGAATGGCAACTCAATCTCAATGTAGACAAGTGTAATGTGCTGCGAATACGTAGAAAGATAGATCCCTTATCATTTAGCTACAAAATAGCAGGTCAGCAACTGGAAGCAGTTAATTCCATAAACTATCGGGGAGTACGCATTAGGAGTGATTTAAAACGGAATGATCATATGAAGCTGATCGTCGGTAAAGCAGATGCCAGACTGAGATTCATTGGAAGAATCCTAAGGAAATGCAATCCGAAAACAAAGGAAGTAGGTTAACAGTAGGCTTGTTCTCCCACTGCTTGAATGCTGCTCGGCGGTGTGGGATCCGTACCAGATAGTGTTGATAGAAAAGATAGAGAAGATCCAACGGAGAGCAGCGCGCTTCGTTACAGGATCATTTAGTAATCGCGAAAGCGTTACGGAGATGATAGATAAACTCCAGTGGAAGACTCTGCAGGAGAGACGCTCAGTAGCTCGGTACGGGCTTTTGTTAAAGTTTCGAGAACATACCTTCACCGAAGTGTTAAGCAGTATATTGCTCCCTCCTACGTATATCTCGCGAAGAGACCATGAGGATAAAATCAGAGAGATTAGAGCCCACACAGAAGCATACAGACAATCCTTCTTTCGACCAACAGTACGAGACTGGAATAGAAGGGAGAACCGATAGAGGTACTCAGGGTACCCTCCGCCATACACCGTCAGGTGGCTTGCGGAGTATGGATGTAGATCGTCCCAATTTAGGTTATTTGTAATTGTAATCCCTAAGTATTTAGTTGAATTTACAGCCTTGAGATTTATGTGACTTATCGCATAATCGAATATTAGAGGATTTATTTTAGTACTCTTGTGAATAACTTCACACTTTTCTTTATTCGTGGTCAATTGCCACTTTTCGCACCATACAGATACCTTATCTAAACCATGTTGCAATTTGTTTTGGTCATCTGATGACTTTACAAGACGGTAAATGACAGCATCATCTGCAAACAATCTAAGAGGGCTACTCAGATTGTCTCCTATGTCGTTAATATAGATCAGGAACAGCAGAGGGCATACAACACTTCCATGCGGAACGCTGGATATTACTTCCGTTTTACTCGATGACTTTCTGTCTATTACTAAGAACTGTGACCTTTCTGACAGGAAATCACGAATCCAGTCACACAACTGAGGCGATATTCCATAGGCACGCAGTTTGGTTAGAGGATGCTTGTGAGAAAAGGTGTAGAAAGCCTTCTGGAAATCTAAAAATATGGAATCAATTTGACACGCCCTGTCGACAGCATTCATTACCTCATGTGTATAAAGAGCTAGTTGTGTTCCACAAGGACGATATTTTCTGAATCCGTGCTGACTATGTGTCAATAAATCGTTTTCGTCGAGGTAATTCATAATGCTCCAAAACCCTAGTGCAAATCGACGCTTGTGATATGGGCCTGTTATTCAGCAGATTACTCCTACTTCCATTTTTGGGTATTGATATGACTTGAGCAATTTTCCAGTCTTTAGGTACGGGTCTTTCAATGAGCAAGCGTTTGTATATAATTTCTAAATATCGAGCTATTGCATCAGCATTCTTTGAAAGCAACCTGGCTAGTATACAATCTGTACCGGATACCTTGCCTTCATTAAGTAATTTAAGCTGCTTTGCTACACCGAGGATATCTATTTCTATGTTTCTCATCTTTGCAGTTGTTCGTGATTGGAATTCAGGAATAATTACTTCGTTTTATTTGGTGAAGGAGTTTCGTAAAACCGTGTTAGCAACTCTGCTTTAGTGGCACTGTCATCAGTGACTTCACCGTTGTTATCGCGCAGTGAAGGTATTGACTGTGTCTTGCCATTGGTGTGCTTTACGTATAACCAGAAGCTCTTCAGGTTTTCTGCCAGATTCCGATACAAAGTTTCGTTGTGGAAATTATTAAAAGCATCTCGCATTGAAGCACGCACTGTATTTCGAACTTCTGCAAAACTTTGCCAATCTTGGGTATTATGCGTTCTTTTAAATTTGGCGTGCTTTTTTCGTTGCTTCTGCAACAGCGATCTGAGGAGTTTTGTGTACCATGGGGGATCAGTACCATCACTTATTAATTTATGTGGTATATATATGTCAACTGCCGTCGATACATCTCTTTGAAATTATTCCACATCTTTTCTACACTTACGTGATCAGGTCGGAAGGAGTGGAGACTGTCTCTTAAAAAGGCGTTAAGAGCATTTTTATCAGCTTCATTAAATAGATGTACTTTACTTTTCTTTTCGATGGTTGTGTGTGTTACGGTATTCAGCTTAGCAGCAACTGCCTTGTGGCCGGCCGAAGTGGCCGTGCGGTTAAAGGCGCTGCAGTCTGGAACCGCAAGACCGCTACGGTCGCAGGTTCGAATCCTGCCTCGGGCATGGATGTTTGTGATGTCCTTAGGTTAGTTAGGTTTAACTAGTTCTAAGTTCTAGGGGACTAATGACCTCAGCAGTTGAGTCCCATAGTGCTCAGAGCCATTTGAACCATTTTTGAACTGCCTTGTGGTTGCTGATCCCTGTATCCGTTATGATACTCCTTATTTTCTCAGGATTATTTGTCGCTAAGAATTCAAGTGTGCTTTCGCAACCAATTACGCTTCGAGTAGGCTCATGAACTAATTGTTCAAAATAATTTTCTGAGAAAGCATTCAGTACAATTTCGGATGACGTTTCACGCCTGCCGCCGACTTTAAACATAGAATTTTTCCAGCATATCGAGGGTAGATTGAAGTCACCACAGACTAAATTGTATGAATGGGATACCTGTTTGAAATGAGACTCAAGTTTTCTTTGAACTTTTCAGCAACTATATCTTCTGAGTTAGAGAGAGGGGGGGGGGGGGGTCGGTAAAACGATCCAATTAATAGTTTAGTCCGACTGTGAAGTAAAGTATAACCTCTATCCATACTATTTCGCAGGAACTATCTACTTCAATTTCACTACAAGGTAAACTACTTCTGACAACAATAAATACTCCCCATCACCTGTATTTAATCTATCCTTTCTGAACACCGTTAGGTCGTTTCAAAAAAATTCGGCTGAACTTATTTCTGGTTTTAGCCAGCTTTCCGTACCTATAACTATTTGAGCTTCAGTGCTTTCTATTAGGCCTTGGAGCTCTTGTCCTTTACCATCACAGCTACGACAATTTACTACTACAATACCGATTGTTGCTAGAACTACCGTACTGTGTCTTACCTGCCCACTTTTTAGACGGTCGTCCCTTCTGTGGTTCCCTGAGAGCCGCTAACTTAAAAAATCGCCCAGTCCCTTCCACACAGCCCCCTCTACCCGTGTAGACGCCTCCTGTGTGTAGTGGACCCCTGACCTATTAAGCGGAACCCGGAAACTCACCACCCGATGGCGCAAGTCAAGGAATCTGCAGTCTACACGGTCACAGAACCGCCTGAGCCTCTGATTAAGACCCTAAACTCGGCTCTGCACCAAAAGAACATAGTCGGTTCTACCGACGAAGCTGCAGATGGTGAGCTCAGCCTAAATCTCGCAAGCAAGACTGGCAGTCTTTACCATTTCCGCTAGCCGCCCAAAACCAGAGAGAATCTTCTCCGATCCAAAGCGACACATATTATTGGTACCGAAATGAGCCACCACCTGCAGTTGGCGTCACCCTGTGCTCTTCATGGCATCTGGAAGCACCTTTACCATATCTGGAATGATTCCCCCCGGTATGCACACGGACTGCATACTAGCTTCCCTCCCCTCCTTGGCAGCCATGTTCCTATGGCGCCCCATTACGTGACTTACTTTGGAGCTTCCAACTACCAGCAAACCCACGCTCTGTTAACGCCCAGACCTTGCGGGCCGAGAAGCTTCCTCTAGAACGGGGTGGACGACTGCATCCGGCTCAGAGAGTCCGTCAGTCACAAATAACGCCCGAAACCTGCTCGTCAAACGAACTGGGGAGGTCCTACGATCAGGCCCTCGGAAAGTCTTTCGCTGCCTGCCACACTTTGGAATGATCTGTCGCTCGACTACGGGTGAGGGGTCAACCTCAGTGCAGGCAGTACCCGGGGCTGTCATTGCAGTGGACCGATCGGGGGACGTGCTCGACGTCCCTAGCATCCCCGCGTGCGACCCCCGCAGCGGTGCCCCCTTGGCAGCAGCCTCAAGCTGTGCGACGAAAGCCAACACCACCTGGTGCTGTGAGCGAAGGCTCACCAACTCAGCTCTCATCTGTACACAGCAATCACAATTCCTATCCATCACTGAAGTCGCTCCTGTTTGAAGCTCCTTCACAAAATCTGATACGAAACATTTTACATTAACTTCAAAATCTGTGAACTTCTGAACTGTTCTACAATTCTCGCTTACTGACGTAATTAAAAACACATGGAATGTTACATGACAAAAAGTCTGACATTGTTAGGCAAAATGGATTCAAAAATTTAACTTCTCTGTACCTGGATTACAGAACACACAAAATATTACCAATCGGGTATACCTAATCAACCTATACATTAAATCTGATGGAAAACACTTGGTTCCTACATTCAAGGGTCAGCATTGTAAAATTAGCGAAAACCACATTGCGTTGCTGCATATTCAGTACTAAATATACAAAATTTCATTACCTTACAAATTTCTTCCAGTTGCTTTACCTGTTAGTTACCGTATCAATTCATTACTATTCTCTAACTGCCATGGACAATGGTCAGTATTGTTAACGATCAGTATCACCTCAATTCTTGATAATCTTATAGCCTTACAAATTAATCATGCGCACTTTACACTTTTATAGAAATAACTACGACCTAACATTTACGGGCTCTGTGTGAGCACAAACAATACCATTCATGACTTCATTTTATAAAAACTGCATTATGCTGCGTCCATATGCCAACAATTAAATTCTCACAGCTAGCCACTAGCTGTACCACTTACATCCTACCTGTAACAGAGTGCAACGGCAACTTCGACTGCCCTCCGCGCGCCCCTACTTACAGTCGAGTCTGTCACTCAGGCAACATCTTTGGTACAGTGGTGTCAAAAATACAATCTCTCTAAATATGACAATCGTTTCAGGTCATTTTTTCATGAATTATGTCACAAAATCGGGCTCCACGTACATGTGGACCCCTCACAAGGGGAACGACCAGCGTGTTCTGCGCATGGCTCTGGCGCATCGTACTGCATCTGCAGCAGGAATTTCAGGAGCAATTGGCACCAGTGACACAATCAGATATTACGAGTCGGTTACCTTAAAGACAGGTCCAAGTCATACGTCCTGTAGCGTGCATTCCACTGACCCTAAACCACCACCATTTGCGGCTTCAGTGGTGTCAAGTGAGAGCTTATTGGAGGGCAGGGTGGAGGTCTATTGTGTTTTCTGATGGATGCTGGTTCTACATTGGTGCCAGTGATGGCCGCGTGTGGTTAGAAGAAGGCCAGTTGAGGAACTGCAGCCAACCTGTTTGTGTGCTAGACACACTGGACCTATACCTAGAGTTGTGGTCTGGGGTGCGGTTTGGTATGACACCAGAAGCAGTTGTTAAGAAACTTCCTGGCGGATTAAAACTGTGTGCCGGACCAAGACTCGAACTCGGGATCTTTGCCTTTCACGGGCATGTGCTCTACCATCTGAGCTATCCAGCACGTGCTTGTATAGCTCAGATGGTAGAGCACATGCCCGCGAAAGGTAAAGATCCCGAGTTCGAGTCTCGGTCCGGCACACAGTTTTAATCTGCCAGGAAGTTTCATATCAGCGCTCACTCCGCTGCAGAGTGAAAATCTCATTCTAGTCTCGTTGTCTGGTGATTCAACATGGTGTGCTGCCATTCATCAACAGCATTCCAGGGGGTGTTTTCCAACAGGATAACACTCGTCTGCATACCACTCTTGTAACGTAACATGCTCTACAGAGTGTCGACACGTATTCTCGGCCTGTTCGATCACTGGATCTGTCTCCAATCGGGCACATATTGGATATCAGCGGACGACAGCTCCAGCGTCATCCACAGCCAGTATTAACCGTCCCTGTATTGACCGACCAAGTGCTACAGGCATGGAACTCCATCCCACAAACTGTCATCCGACACCTGTACAATACAATGCATGCACGTTTGCATGCTTGCATTCAACATTCTGGTGGTTACACAGGTTATTAATGTACCAGCATTTCACATTTGCAGTGGCTTATCTCGCCCTTACGTTAACCTGTGATCTTCCAGTGTTAATCACTTGCATATTTAAATATGTTACCTAGATAAATGTATTCCCGAAATTCCATTACTCTACATTAACTATTTTTTTGTGTTGCGAATTTTTTCCATCAGTGTATGAGAGGCAGTCAAATGAAAATATGACTGATGGAATAAAAATTAGTAAACTGTTCATTATTTCAAAAGTAATCGCCATAGCTGTTAATAAATTTATCCCAATGTGAGACAATATGGTGAACGCCTTCGTGGAAAAATGTTTGCGGTTGCCTGTGGGACCATTATTGCACCAAGGCGGGCGCCTGTTCGTCCAAAGCAACGCTCCGGTAGTGTCTTGCTTCAGGGCTACAAAACTATAAAAATCGCACTGGGACAGATCGGGACTGTATGGATGCTGTGTAAGGGCTTACCAGCAAAACCTCTGCAGCATAGTCGAAACAACCTTGCAGCATGAGGGTGGGCATTATCCTGCAACAGAAAGATACTGTTCGTCAACATCCATGTGCGTTTGGACTTTATGGCGCGCTTCAATTCTTGCAAAGTTTCAACGCCCAGGAATGTTAACAGGTGGCATCATTCGTTGTATGGTAATGCTTGCTCACATACTGCCAAGTTTGTTTCGACTACGCTGCAGAAGTTACGAGATTGTCTGGGAAGACCTTACACTTTGTGTCTATAGTCCCGATCTGTCCCCATTCACTTTCCGTATTTTTGGAGCCCTGAAAGTAGGAACTCGTGACAGCCGGTTTGCTAAGGGCGAAGAGGTGTACTCTTGGGTACAATCATGGTTCCATAGACGACCACAAACATTTTCCATGAAGGCACTGACCATTTGTCTCACAACGTGATCAATGTATTAACAGTTATGGCGATTAATTTTGAAATAATAAACAATTTACTTACTTTCTTCGGTCTGCCTCGTTTTATTTGAAAAAAAAATGGCTCTGAGCACTATGGGACTCAGCATCTTAGGTCATAAGTCCCCTAGAATTTAGAACTACTGAAACCTAACTAACCTAAGGACATCACACACACCCATGCCCGAGGCAGGATTCGAACCTGCGACCGTAGCAGTCCCGCGGTTCCGGATTGCAGCGCCAGAACCGCTAGACCACCGCGGCCGGCCGTTTTATTTGACTGCGCCTTATGTTAAAGCTGCTTGGAATACGCTGTTAATTCTTCACGTACAACAATTTCTGGTGAACAAATTCGGTACATCTTGAGAACTATTAATATAACGTTTGGACAGTCAACCCATACTTCGTCGGCCGTGCACCATC
This sequence comes from Schistocerca nitens, assembly GCF_023898315.1. Classification (NCBI taxonomy): domain Eukaryota; kingdom Metazoa; phylum Arthropoda; class Insecta; order Orthoptera; family Acrididae; genus Schistocerca; species Schistocerca nitens. The sequence goes on along the minus strand of NC_064616.1, from coordinate 623,517,282 downwards.
TTCTACTCTGGAAAAGAAGGTATTTTATCTTGGAGCACGTGATTATTGCAAATAAAATGAATTTCTTTGTTGTCTTAATAATTTTAACTGTTTTGAAAACTTAAATTGGTTTTAATTTCCAATATCGCCTATTTCAAAGTGTATTTAACATTTTATATAACTAGGGACATTTCTTCACATTTGGAAAAACCTTAATTTTGCAGAACGAATTTTTTAATCTTAGAAAAAGACTGCAGGAAATAAGACGTGAATGCCATCATTTATACGGAATGTGAAAACATATTATACTTCTGTTACAGAAGAGGCTAGAGTCATAAGTCTGGTAATTGTACCAAGGTACAACACTACCCCTACCTAAGGACATTGTCGGCCTTTACACCATCGTTAATAAGTGTAACCCAGGTCTATAGAAGTAAAATGAAAATTTCCTTAAATTTAATGTGAAAAATTAAAATCTTTAAAACATGCATCAGTTATGGAAGTGTTAAGACACAGAAATCTCAAAAAGATGTCATGATTGATAAGAAATTTGCGACTGCGTACAGTGTTGACCACATCATCGCTACCAAGTGTAACACGTCAATAGCAATAAATGGTTCAAATGGCTCTGAGCACTATGGGACTTAACATCTGAGGTCATCAGTCCCCTAGAACTTAGAACTACTTAAATCTAACTAACCTAAAGACATCACACACATCCATGCCCGAGGCAGGATTCGAACCTGCGACCGTAGCAGTCGCGCGGTTCCGGACTGAAGCGCCTAGAACCGCTCGGCCACCACGACCGGCCGTCAATAGCACAAACTTAGTCAAAGTATGGCTATTAATGTTTAAAACCATCAGGAGGTAACCTCCGTGCATGCTTGCTCGGGCCAATCCTGGTGTTAGAGTTATGACGGACAATTGGCGCTGATTTGTAATTATATTTTTTATTGCGATCAAGACTACTAAACTTTTCAACAAATAATACAGATCGCTGCTGTCTCCTTCATCTGGCGATATCAGGTCTATTAATATGGTCTCGTTGCCGGCCGGTGTGGCTGTGCGGTTAAAGGCGCTTCAGTCTGGAACCGCGTGACCGCTACGGTCGCAGGTTCGAATCCTGCCTCGGGCATGGATGTGTGTGATGTCCTTAGGTTAGTTAGGTTTAATTAGTTCTAAGTTCTAGGCGACTGATGACCTCAGAAGTTGAGTTGCATAGTGCTCAGAGCCATTTTTGAATATGGTCTCGTTGATTATAGCGATGCTGGCACCCCTTGTTAACACAACCTGTGTAATGTAGCAGGAGTGATAAATGACCCAGTCCCGACTACAAATGTTTACTTATGGTTCAGGAATGTCATACGTTGGTAGTTTGTGATTGCTATGATCACGTCTATAACGACCGCGGCCGCTAGTGATACTCAGCGCTACGCCACGGCAACTTCTAGGACGCATACAAGCAACGTTTCAACGTGCATCGACAGTTATTCTGATAAGGAACTGAAACGTCCCCTTTCAACAATTATACAAGACTACGCTTAAACTGACACAATATTTTTAGCGCAACGCAATCTGACTTTCAAAAATCCCTACAAAAGAATGGCCCTGACTAATATTAACCTATACCTTTCACAAATCACTTACCTCACCAAAAATCTTCGTTACTCGAACTACTGCAAAACAGCGAGCGCCACTACTGCCAGCTAAATAAAAGATTCAAACTACGGAAGGCACTAACTACTGATAGGCATAGTTAGGAAATGAAAGATTTTAGTAGAGAACAAACAATGTATTTACCTTAATAGTGTTGAAAAATCATAATATACATAACAGATCATGACATCCAGTCTTACAAATTTCCAAACTCCGCCATCTCTCTCCCAACATCCACCACTGCTGGCGGCTCACCTCCAACTGCGCAACGCTACGCGCTGTTCACATCCAGCTGCCGCTGCCCAACACTACAATGGCAGACAACAATGCAAACTAGCCACAGACTGCACACAGCACAGCCAGTGATTTTCATAGAGAGCGCTACCTAACGTTGCCAATAAGAAAACATAAACAGCCTACTTACAGAACTGATGTGTCTTGAGCTATGGCGGCTGGCGCTAGGGTGCTCCACTTGCATCGCTGATATCGATATGCAACTGTCTTGCTATCTTTGCTCCCCCGGCGGCTTTCCAGGTGAACGGGTGAGAAGGTGTCTCCGGCCGGCGTTCAACGAGCCAACTTGTGTTGAAAACAAGCCCGCGTCTCTAACCGTGGTGCATGGGCATCGCCGTGGTCTCCGGCCTTGTCTTTTGGCGCGCGCCGGATGTACGGTGCCGACCAATGGGCGCCTTGAAATGCAAAATTGTGGTGGGATCGTCGTCTCAAGCTGAACGATTTCCCAGCTCGTAATTTGCAAGCTACAAGTTACGTATGGTTTTTATGCTGTGTTTAACTAAGAAGATTGTTGATACTTATTGTGGCATGGGTAGCTGCCGGAGATGGTTCTGAACTTGGTTCACAGTGACTACTTTAAGGAGGCTAATGTTTCTCATTCAGTTTCTGAGCATCAGTGGAGTGTGTGTTTTAAGTGGTTTTCATGCAAATTTTAACGTGTTTTAGGACATATTGTCCGCTTTGGGACTGGCTGCGGTTGTGTACGTGCCCGGCAGCCGTAGAGTTTATGGTTTAATCATTTGTCACGGCAGCATTTGGTATCTTCATTTAATGCTGAAAGTGCCTTAAGGCAACTGGAAGTGATCTCTAAGTTTCCTGCTACTTTACTTGGAGACGGGTAATGTTAGACTATTGCTCCTTAAGAACTGCTTATTACACTACAGGCCATTAAAAGTGCTACATCAAGAAGAAATGCAGATGATAAACGAGTATTCACTGGACAAATATATTATACTAGAACTGACACGTGATTACACTTTCACGCAATTTGGGTGCATAGATCCTGAGAAATCAGTACCCAGAACAACCACCTCTGGCCGTAATAACTGCCTTGATACGCCTGGGCATTGAGTCAAACAGAGCTTGGATGGCGTTTACAGGTACAGCTGCCCATGTAGCTTCAACACAATACCACAGTTCATTAAGAGTAGTGACTGAGTATTCTGACGAGCCAGTTGCTCGGCCACCATTGACCAGACGTTTTCAGTTGGTGAGAGATGTGGAGAATGTGCTCGCCAGGGCAGCAGTCGAACATTTTCTGTAACCAGAAAGGCCCGTACAGGACCTGCAACATGGGGTCGTGCATTATCCTGCTGAAATGTGGGGTTTCGCAGGGATCGAATGAAGGGTAGAGCCACGGGTCGTAACACATCTGAAATGTAACGTCCACTGTTCAAAGTGCCGTCAATGCGAACAAGAGGTGACCGAGACGTGTAACCAATGGCACCCCATACCCACACGCCTGGTGATACGCCAGTATGGCGATGACGAATACACGCTTCCAATGTGCGTTCACCGCCATGTCACCAAACACGGATGCGACCATCATGATGCTGTAAACAGAACCTGGATCCATCCTAAAAACTGACGTTTTGCCATTCGTACACCCAGGTTCGTCGTGTACACCATCGCAGGCGGTCCTGTCTGTGATGCAGCGTCAAGAGTAACCACAGCCATGGTCTCTGAGCTGATAGTCCATGCTGCTGCAAACGTCGTCGAACTGTTCGTGCAGATAGTTGTTGTCAGCCTAGACAGGCTGAACCCACCGATTCCATATTCTGCTAACAGTCATTGGATATTGACCAACGCGAGCAGCAATGTCGCGATACGATAGACCGCAATCGCTATAGGTTATGGCTCTGAGCACTATGGGACTCAACTGCTGAGGTCATTAGTCCCCTAGAACTTAGAACTAGTTAAACCTAACTAACCTAAGGACATCACAAACATCCATGCCCGAGGCAGGATTCGAACCTGCGACCGTAGCGGTCTTGCGGTTCCAGACTGCAGCGCCTTTAACCGCACGGCCACTTCGGCCGGCGCGCTATAGGTTATAATCCGACATTTATGAAAGTCGGAAACTTGATGGTACGCATTTCTCCTCCTTACACGAGGCATCACAACACCGTTTCACCAGGCAACGCCGGTCAACTGCTGTTTGTGTGTGAGAAATCAGTTGGAAACTTCCCTCATGTCAGCACGTTGTAGGTGTCGCCACCTGCGCCATCCTTGTGTGAATGCTCTGAAAATCTTATCATTTGCATTTCACAGCATCTTCTTCCTGTCGGTTAAATTTCGCGTCTATAGCACGTCATCTTCGTGGTGTAGCAATTTTAATGACCAGTAGTGTATATATTCCAGTATGGCTGTGATTTGACTTTGTTTTCATTGCAATCTATTTGTGCTGCAAATGGCTCTGAGCACTATGGGATTTAACTTCTGAGGTCATCAGTCCCCTACAACGTAGAACTACTTAAAGCTAACTAACCTAAATGACATCACACACATCCATGCCCGAGGCAGGATTCGAACCTGCGACCGTAGTGGTCGCTCGGTGCCAGACTGTAGCGCCTAGAACCGCTCGGACACTCCGGCCGGCCTATTTGTGCTGCAGGCCATTCGTTGCGGTTATGAATTCTTGTCAGGACTGCGGATTGTGGGGCACGTCGCGTAATATACAAATATACGAGGTGTGGCTAGAAAAAAACCGGACTAGTACTGGTGAAACCATAAAACGAATGCAATAGGGCTGAAAGTCGCGTGGCCTGTCATGTGACTCTCGCTCCGCCTACTGCTCGAGTTTCATCTGCCTCCTGCACTCAGTCTGCCCGTGGCGTCTGTTTTAAGTAGTTGTCGTTTTGTCTGTGCGTCGGAAAATGTTGAGTGTACAGAAAGAACAGCGTGTTAACATCAAATTTTGTTTCAAACTAGGAAAATCTGCAAGTGAAACGTTTGTAATGTTACAACAAGTGTACGGCGATGATTGTTTATCGCGAACACAAGTGTTTGAGTGGTTTAAACGATTTAAAGATGGCCGCGAAGATACCAGTGATGACACTCGCACTGGCAGACCATTGTCAGCAAAAACTGATGGAAACATTGAAAAAATCGGTAAACTTGTTCGACACTTTCCTTGTCAACTCCTGTTAACTCAGACACTGCTCTGATTGTTAAACGGCGATCTTGTCGAACAAGTTTACCGATTTTTTCAATGTTTGCATCAGTTTTTGCTGACAATGGTCTGCCAGTGCGAGTGTCATCACTGGTGTCTTCGCGGCCATCTTTAAATCGTTTAAACCACTCAAACACTTGTGTTCGCGATAAACAATCATCGCCGTACACTTGTTGTAACATTACAAACGTTTCACTTGCAGATTTTCCTAGTTTGAAACAAAATTTGATGTTAACACGCTGTTCTTTCTGTACACTCAACATTTTCCGACGCACAGACAAAACGTCAACTACTTAAAACAGACGCCACGGGCAGACTGAGTGCAGGAGGCGGATGAAACTCGAGCAGTAGGCGGAGCGAGAGTCACGTGACAGGCCACGCGACTTTCAGCCTTATTGCATTCGTTTTATTGTTTCACCAGTACTAGTCCGGTTTTTTTCTAGCCACACCTCGTATACCGCCTGCTATGTGATCCTGTGCACAAGCCGTGGGGAGTGAACGCTCGTACTGCTTCCCGGCTGTAGCGTTATTACTTCCAAACACTGCTATGGGCCTTAACGCTATTCTCTAAAGTTAATGCAATTTGGGACTCATTCTGAGTCTTTATGTCCGTTAGTTAAGTGAGGCCACCTTGTTAATATTTTCGTTTCTGTAAGTCATTTTATTGGTTAAGTTATTACTAACCCTTCTTATTTAACACTTATGTTAATCATTTGTGTATCTTTAATGAACGTGAACTCGTTATTGTCCCTGTGTGCAAGTTTTGCGACCTTAGTTGGCCCGCCTTCTATTTTTAGTATAAGCATGTTTCACTGTGGACCTATATGTAGCAGTTCAGTTTTGTTAAGCTTTAAGATCTCATTGTTCTTTATGAAGTTATGGTATTATGTGGCTGTGTAACTTTGGTTGGAAGTGTATAGTGTTAGTAGTCTCCTGAGACATGGTTAAACAAGAACGTTTATTTGTAATTTATTATTCAGCGTGCCTACTATCAATGGATTTGTTGTGGATGCAAAATAATATGGTTCTTATTCGTGTTTATGAAATTCAATCAAAGAGAAGATATGTATGTTGCATCAGTCAGAGGGCAAATGTCCGAATTGAAGTTCATAATAAAGTCTGTTTGAGTCAAATTAAAATTGTAAAACAATCACAAGCTTGTTCATCACCAGTGATCCCGGGTTTCCTATTTCCTTTAAATAACTGTGGTGAGATTGTAATTTTGATTTTCTAAAGAATTAGATAGTACCTCAGTTCAAGTCTTAACTAAGTCGTTTATGCCACACGGTAAAAAGAGAGCGAGGTTCACACATTTGGTGGGCTGTATAGTCTCCGCGTAGCCATCATGATTTAAGTTTTTCGTATTGTCCAAGGTTCAGTAGGATGCTTGGTGATTTCACGAAAAAAAAAAAAAAACAGTGATGGATTTCCTGCCCCATTCTATCAAAGTCTTATGCACCTTCATTTTATTTTGGGGAAATAAAAATCAAGTGATGTGTTGTTTGTGTTTATACTAAATACTGTTATACGTCAGCAGCAGTTACAAGTGTAAAAACAGATGTACATAATGCATTTGCTCGCATGTCAACGAGTCACAATGAAAACCTCAGTTTGGCTTAACGGTTCTGACGTACTCACACGCACGTCCACACAGCCACCCACGCACCCACCCACCTTCCCACCCACCCACCCACCCACACACACACACACACACACACACACACACACACACACACACACGGACACATGGTCAGAGAGAGAGAGATGAAACAAAAGGCTTTGACATTGTTTAATACAAATAGCAAGTTTTGCTCGGTGCCCAAACCGTAGACAGAAACCTATTTTGTTTGAAACTGATGCCAGGGAACCAATTTATATGCAAATCACAACGTTTCTAAACGTGTTCTTACAAGTACGACTTCTTTCACGTTGCGCTGTCTCGTCTCTGCCGTCAGCCTCTCTGTGTAACTGTGTGTGAACGCAAAGTGACGCAGGGTAAACTAGAGGTACACTGCAATTTAAATATAAATTGTTCGTCGCTGCGCTTGTTATAATCTGACGTGCAGCTTCCTCTCGTGCGTATATATGGTACTACGTAAGAGACACACTAAATATTCAATCACCTTTTTTTCTGCAGCAACGTCAAACAGTTAAAATAATTTGTTACAACTACATCTGTACCTCACAGACAACTTTACTGCGAGTATCGCAGCGTGATTCACGTATCACTAATGTTTCTCTTTTTTCTCTCTTAGAGTCGCGAATGGTGTGCAGGAAGAAGGGCTATCATAAGACTTCAGATGGGTTCTAATTTTTTCGTATTTTACCAACATAGTCATTTCACGTAATGCATGTGCGAGGAAGTTATATTTCACTTGTCTATTTTTGCTCAGTCTGGTTCCACCCTTTCTTACAATTAGTTTCATATGGTCATTACACTTAAGACTGTTGTGGACTCACAGTGCTAGATATTTTACGGTCTTCATTATTAAGAGTGATTGAGAGCCAAGCAAGCAGTCAAAAATTATTATTATTTTAAAGTGTCCGAAGCAATTAAGAATTCACTTGTAAGAAGTCGGCAAGAGCAGCTTATCTTCCCTTACTGCAACAAAATAAACTTTATGTTGACACAGATGACAATCTTCCGCAAATCACTGAAGCCATTTGCTGTGATGTGGATACCAATAAATGAATTTTGAATCAGATCCTGTAATCCAGGGTGAAGTAGTTCTAAATAATCATCTTCAGTGTCAATGTTTTGGTAGGCCATAAAATTTATTAGATAAGGAAACCATAATTTCCCGCAACTTTCAAGTATGATCATTATCAGATGCGATGCACCCGAAGCCATATCATGTGGAATAATATATGCACATTGTTATTTGGAATTCGCGGGCAATTAGCACTAAGTGTTAGGCTAAAGTTATATTTTCACGTCCTCATTGATCTAAGTGACTAGGCAATGTACATTGCTTATTAGTTTCTAGGGAACAGAGACATTCTTGGACACGAATAATCTCCACTGTCGCCAAATTTATTCAAGATAGCGGATCCAAGATGGCGGCGAAGATCTGGCAATGTCACAATGAAGCCGTGATGGGAAGTTCAGATTTTGGCAGGAAGATAGATCAACTGGGCTACCTCCACTAACGTAACCCCCTCCGCTAACCACTCCTCTCCCCCAGATAATGGTGGGAAGTTCAAATTCCAGCAGGACAATGCAACACACTACAGCTACCTCCAATAACCTAAGAAAATGGCGGGAAAAAAGGTCACTTGGGCTACTTCCACTAACCTAGGTCATCCGACTGCCACCTCTTCCTAGAAATTGGTGGGAAAAGGACTCAGGCTCTGCTGGATAAGATGGTCATAAGTCTTTATTCTGCAGGCAGTCTTTAGTTAAACAATTTGAGGCACTACCTTAATCCAGTGTGTTCACCCCAAGGTCTGCAGTCCAACTGACCTAAGAACGAGAGAGGCCTAATAGTCAACTTTGTGATACACCATTAGTGATAAGTCCTAAATCAGTTGTCAAGAATTGCACACAGAAAATTGTGGTTTCTACAGAATAGTCGTGCAGACTGGTCTCAAAATCAAGTAGCTAATCAAAGAAAAGCTAAGCAGTGAAATATACGCGACTGCTACGGTCGCAGGTTCGAATCCTGCCTCGGGCATGGATGTGTGTGATGTCCTTAGGTTAGTTAGGTTTAAGTAGTTCTAAGTTCTAGGGGACTGATGACCACAGATGTTAAGTCCCATAGTGCTCAGAGCCATTTTTGAAACATAAACGAGTAATCGTCTGTCACCTGTAAATAAAATCCTACATTAAACGAAAGCAATAGCAACCCAAATAAACCGCCTGAAGCTGTCAGACCATGCTATGTTTCTTCCGTCTCAGAGATTTAATTCAGACTGTAGTGTAAAGATTGCGGATTTCGATGTCTGCGGGGGAAACCAGTCGCACTGAAAATTTTCCCAACAAAATTATACCAGAGCTTTGCGACTGTGCTGTTTATTACAGTTTCATGTAGAATAGTCACTATGCGCGGAAACGATATAACCATCACGAATAGACTAATGTATTTCTGTTGACGTCAATCAGTTTTGACAAGAGACTCGCGCTGTTTTCTATAACAGAATAGTGTTACATTGTCCAGGTATTAGGTTTCCTGTCGAGTTGAACAGCTAATACAGCTTGTAAAACATTAAGAAAAGAGATTTCTATAATTCTTGTAGTTATCTTGTACAGAGGATCATATCTGCTTTACACGCAGATACTCGAAAATCGCTTTTAGATTCAGAAAGTTTTTCTTGAAAATAATCTGCATATGGTGCGGAACATTATTTGTTTAGTTGTGACTATAACTGAAACACGTACGGTGCACTAATAATTTCGCATAGAAGTTGAGCAGGAGACACTTCAACCATCTGCTGCCAATCTGCTATAATACAATATAATTAAATTCACCTTTCAAAACTTGATACGTAATTGCCAGAAAATAAAGTATACAATCTTGATTTATGGATCCACTTAACTGCCGTAAGCTACGTAGACATGAATTCTCGGCTATCCCAGAGCTAGATGTAATTTGCTTTCCGAAGGGTTTGCAGAAAGCGCCATAAGGCAAGTGTGCTCTACAATTGTCGTATAGCTGGACTTCCAGCTAGCGATCTCCTTGTTAGTAATTTGGAAGGCGTCGCCCGTACGCCTGTGTTATTAGGAGCCGTAGAAGAGCTTGACCTGTGTTTCGGAGACGCCCAAGTGACCTTGGGGACTTTCGTCGTTATGGAGATGTTTTAAAATCAGCTGCTTCCTAAAAGCTGTCATTCGAACTGGGGCTGTACCTAATGTTAGGAATCATCAGCCATTATCGCAACAGCGGGGGTTTTCCTCCAGGGAGGTACAGCGTTTGCAACAGCTAACGTGCCTAGGTACCTGGGCCACTGCGATCACTCGTATACTACCGGTACCCTAAAATGCTAGCAAGTTATCAGAAGATCTACTCTAGACAGTCAGAAGCTACAGTAATTTCATTAACATCAATCTCTTCATTGATTCTTAAATTTCTGTTTATGGGTCATTTGTATACTATTTCCCTCAGAGCTAACTGCTGGTATGTCAATAACGTTAACTAAAAGATACGATATTATGGGACTTTAAAATGACAAAATAGGTATCGGGATAAAGAATAAAGGTAAAAGAGAGTGTTTAAATAACGATCAACAACATACGTATATATTATAGTGAAGGATTTGTATACCAATTCCACTTAACTGCCGTAAGCTACGTAGACATGAATTCTCGGCTATCCCAGAGCTAGGTATAATTTGCTTTCCGAAGGGTATGTAGAAAGCGCCATAAGGCAAGTGTGCTCCACAATTGTCGTATAGCTGGACTTCCAGCTAGCGATCTCCTTGTTAGTAATTTGGAAGGCGTCGCCCATTATCTGGCCCCTTTGTATACCAATTCCTGCTCAGTGTGTATGAGAGTGAGTCAAACGAAAATCTTCAGAGTGTAATAAAATGGCGGCACTAACATATAAGTTGCTAAGCATCGTCCCAGCGGTGTGCTGGATGTACAATAGTGGCAGCATTGCACAGATGCACAAACACTGACACGGAAACAATGTAGAGGAGACCGCCCGACTAACAACTTGTCAGCATTCTGTTATTCATTTTCTGCGTATTGATGGTGCGAAACCTATTCAATTTCAAGGCAGGTTTAAGATCCAGAATGGGAATGCAATTTTGTCGCAATACTAAATCTACAAATGAAGTCGGAAGTTCACACGTGATATAACGTCTGTGAGTGACGCTTTCTTTCGTGTCAGCCACGTAGTGTTTTGTCCCCAAGGAAAACTGCAGCCAACGGAGCCATCCTGATGGGAAAATCCCGAGCGACGCTCGAGAACATCGTATCAACTGTAAAAATTAGTCACGATTAACTTTTCATGCTCCTGTGCTCCAATTTCACGAAGTTCCTGCAAGATGGGAACCTCAGAAGTCTATTCCTGAACTGAAACAGCCTCCTATTCATGTGTGATATGAAGTCTGGTGCGGCAGGCCTCTATGGTGGGTGGTCGAACCAGTTTGGCAAAGGTCAGCAGGTTAGCAGTTCACCACCCTGGGTGGGGTAGCAGTGGAGCGATGAGGTGAAGCCAGGTAGTCGTCCCACGTGTCGTCATGAAAACATCATTGTTGAAACATTCATTTATTGATCGTTAACTACAACAATCGTGATGGTATTCGGATAGGCCACCGGCCCATGGACATAAGCGGTAGGTGGTCTGAGAAGAGGTGCGGCCGCCAGCAGGTTCCTGCGGCGGTGTGCAATATCTTACGGCCTACAGTGTAGTGACGGCAGCATCTCGGCAAGACGCTGAAAACAGCAGCGAGTGGCGGCCCACGATGCAAACCAGAGGCAGTCTGGCTGCGCAGAACGGGGCGCGCCGAGGCGCGCAGAATCACGCCGTGGATCCAGTCTGGTGAGACGGCTCACAGCAGCAGTAGTGTCTGCCCACACGAGCAGAGGCAGCCAGCAAGGAGTTCACCTGCACAAACGAAGGCGGCTATGTGGCTGCTCCGCCCTGGACTCGAATTCTAGGCTTCCAGGGTAGAAGGCTGGCTGTAGCTGAGATAGGCCCACGGATGGCTCGCCGGTTGCAGGGCAGTAAGTCCACAGCACTGGACTAAGCGCGAGCAGCTTGTTGCATCTAGTAGCGGCAGAGTCCGGAAGTGGAGACTGGTTGATCCATATAGATATGCAGATTTATTCAAGCTTGGCACGTCCATATTTTGCGAAAGTATCAGTTTTTACCACGTAAGCTATAACAGAATCACGGCTGTGACGTTAAGCAATCAAGTCATCCACGCCGCAATGTCTCTTTCTGCTGCATCAGTGCTATATTATCCCTCTGGCCCCTGCGCGTGGCGGTAGCATGTGGTAAGCGTCTGGACGTCGAGTACTTGCGGTATCAGCAGGTAACCCCTCATGTAAAAATCCATGGTCGACACGAACCGACTAGCTTCCGTGGCCTATTGCGTTACCCGTGGGAGGCGTCTCAATTTTACTCGGCGGTACCCAGAAAATTATTTGTAGCGCAACAGTGTGAACAAATTTTGCATGTCGTTGACCAAGAATGGCCGGTCGGAGTGGCCGTGCGGTTCTAGGCGCTACAGTCTAGAACCGAGCGACCGCTACGGTCGCAGGTTCGAATCCTGCCTCGGGCATGGATGTGTGTGATGTCCTTAGGTTAGTTAGGTTTAATTAGTTCTACGTTCTAGGCGACTGATGACCTCAGAAGTTAAGTCGCATAGTGCTCAGAGCCATTTGAACCATTTTTTGACCAAGAATGGGATAATTTTCTTTCAATAATCGATAGCGTGGGTCGAACCCAAGGCCATTGCCACCCACCATAAAAAGAGACAGCGAGTATACGGGCAAAGCATGGGGTCTTCCCTCATCACCTATACAGGCGATGTTTCGTAGAGAAGCCAATGATGATCCTCATTTGAGACGAAAGCGGCGCCATCTTGAAGCACTATGCTTTCTGAGGGACCATTATCGTTAGTGCACCATACTCAGAACTCTTAAAATCAAATCGATACAACGTGGATTGCTGTCTGTAGTTGTTCTGTTACAACATGACATTGTACGACTCCACACACTCCACGCAACTCTTGCAACCATTACGGACCTGCAGTATTTTCCGCATTCGGTATTCTTACCAGACCTGTACCACTGTGTTTTCCATATGTCTACACACAAAAAAGCATAGGGCAGGAAGAAGTTCTGTTCCCATGATGAGACATTACACGCGGTACTTGAATGCTTCCGCAGAAACCCTATTGAATTTTGTTGTGTAGGCAGCCCTGCGCTTTGTAAGCGCCTGTACCACTGTGTTTTCCATATGTCTACACACAAAAAAGCATAGGGCAGGAAGAAGTTCTGTTCCCATGATGAGACATTACACGCGGTACTTGAATGCTTCCGCAGAAACCCTATTGAATTTTGTTGTGTAGGCAGCCCTGCGCTTTGTAAGCGCCGGTTATCTCTCATTGAGCGTGAGAAAGGTTATGTCAGGAACAGTGCAGCTTTGTGCCACAAACAAATATTTATGGTTCTCATTTGTCTCATCCTCCTTCAGTGAACTGTTACGTGTTCAGTTACGGTTAAACGTAAATAGTTCTATAAACATAAATTTATACAGTAAGTTCTGCCAAATAAATGTCTTACAGTGAAATAATTAATGCCATCTTCAATTTATAAGAGAAACTGCTGCATCAAATATTATGGTCACTGGAAATGATTACGATGAAATTGAGAAACTTTAGTAAAATTTGACCTATTGAAACTGATAAATAAAACTAATAATGAACAAATCACATTAAATAGGAAATATAAATTAAGAAACGGGAATCTGTAAAGGAAACCTTACTGAAGAATTCAAGATAGTAAAAAAACTTACTCTGAAGTAGACAATACAGCAAAATGAGGCATTATGCACAACTTCTTAATAGCTTTTGCCATACTGTATGACAAAAATGGCGAGTGATGTATTGTTATGATGGTGTATCTTGGAATGTCGCAGAGCCTCATTTGTATAATGAACATAATTCGTGTTGCGGACCAAAGCAAAATATACAATCCGTCTATAAGGACTTGCGTAGTTCTTTACTGTAAATCGCATAGTATGAGGGGTGTATTATTGCTCGTAAAATTTAGAAAAATTGTAGATGTGGTCCGCTATTCTGCGGTACCACACAGTCATGGTGGCTAGTCTTGGCTTGTTCTAACACAATGATTCATACCCTGGAAGTAACTACTCCTAAGGTGACAAAGGGAAATTTTTTGAGGGGCAAAAACAAAAGGGTGTAATAACGACTCAACATTACTTTAAGGAGATAATCTCTATCACTGTTGCGGTAGACTCCAAAGTTCATTATAGCATGATCATTGCCTTCGTTGTCATAATGAACCATTTCACATGCATGACACAAGCCTCCTGAGACTTTTCCGTGGACTGCGATATTCAGCGATACGCATCCATACTGGCACTGCATATTTTATAATGGTATCTATCCATCTTCAGTAAGTCGTCATCTTGATCTTTCCTAGTCTCATGGAATCCGACATAAAACTTCCTTGGTCCATCTACCATCCATTCATCTGGATACATGTCTCGCTCACTTCCATTTCACTCCCAGTACAGTAATAACAGTGTCTTCCATTCCAGTCTGTTCTCACATTCCAAACTGATAGTTGAACCATTTGTTTATTTTCCTATAATGCACCTCTCTATTGCTAGAATGAGTGACACTCACTCTCCGAATAGTTTCCGCACTGAAGTCCTCTCTCACTACCGGAAGTCAGAACTGGTCATCCACATTCATTACAATTTCAGACACATAGGAATATTTTTTCTGATAATTTATTTAGTGTACCTAAAGCATTCCAGGCCACTTTTACAAATATGTCTATTTATTCTGCTCTACATCCAGACGCAGAAGTCATGACTTTCCATCAGTAATAAAACCTTCTTTCCTTATTAGAAAAAAACTACAAGTAAATGCCTGGGTTCTGGGATGAGTTTTAGTTTTCAGACGCAGAAATTCGACTCAAAGCAAAATTAGTATTTAAAGTTTATTTAGAGGCAAAATATAGTTGGGGTATTGAATTGTATCCTATATCCTTGAGTAGCAATTTTCTCAAGAGTTTTCGCAACCGCTACTCTAACACTTTCGGTAAGTTTTATCCTTGCTGTCGACGCTCATTTTCAAAGCTAATACTGCTGTTGTTATTCGCACCCGCCAGATTTCGATATGTTGCTGTAGAACATTTTTAGTTCCTCGATTACTTCTTCCAGCCGCGCGGGATAGCCGAGCGGTCAAAGGCGCCTTACCACGGTTTGCGCGGCTCCACCCGCCGGAGGTTCGAGTCCTCCCTCGGGCATGGATGCGTGTGTTGCCCTTAGCGTAAGCTAGATTAAGTAGTGTGTAAGCCTAGGGACCGACGACCTCAGCAGTTTGGTCCCATAGAAACTTACCTCAAATTTCCAAACTTCTTCCAGCGGCATACCGCGTACGTAAATAGTTCTACTATTGAAAATTATAATTAAGTCTTTAGTTTTAGTTATGTGGTGAAACTCTTGAATGCAGAAAACATGTGTTTTCGTTTTGTTCACCAGCCTTCTTACCTCTGCCAGGACATTACGATGTGGCTTATATCCTCTTCACGGCTTCTTATAGTCTGCACGTTCTGTTGTTTACATTGCACATTTTTCTCCAACTTGTGCATGGAAAACACTTCGGAAACTCATTTAGGGACATTCCTTTTGGATTTTGTTAGCGCCCTTATATAAATTTCCTGATTTCGCCAATCTTACACGGGACCTAAGTTGTAGTATTTTAGGCATTTATGCGCTATGCGACGGACTATCATCCTATCCTTAGCCCTTCAAAGCCAGCATTTATTATAAACAACACCATTAAATGTGTTTTCATGCAGATGTTATTTCGAATACATCCTCACATTCCTGCAGATCTGTTCTAAAATAGATTATAATTCAGCTCTATTCATGCTCTCTACATTTTGTTTATAGATAGCATCAAAAAAAAAAAATGGTTCAAATGGCTCTGAGCACTATGGGACTCAACTGCTGAGGTCATTAGTCCCCTAGAACTTAGAACTAGTTAAACCTAACTAACCTAAGGACATCACAAACATCCATGCCCGAGGCAGGATTCGAACCTGCGACCGTAGCGGTCTTGCGGTTCCAGACGGCAGCGCCTTTAACCGCACGGCCACTTCGGCCGGCCTATAGATAGCATCTTTGGGTTCAGGCTCCTCTATGCGTACGAAATAACAAATCACAACTTGGTCAGTATTTAAGAAATTCATTTATTTTCGTTGTCTAGGTATTTGTTTATAGGTTTTGGAATATTTTTATCTTAATTTTCTGAATAAAACCATCTATATTATTTAACGCATTTATTTAATACACCTTTTTGGTTATTGCCATCATCACATAAAAACTTGCAAAACAAGGTTCGACGTCAGTATATACTGAACTTTGTTTTGCAAATTCTGAAGTTTGATCTGATGATGGTAGCAGCCGAATGGCACAAAAAATAGAGGAGTATATTAAGCGATCTACACAGTTTTATCCACAAAATATTCACAGTGATCGCAGACTCATACAGGAAATTTATTTCCTTTACTACTATTTTAATTTCTGCCTTGTGTTTCAGTCATAACAGTTATCACGGTGTTTGTCCTAATTTATTTCAGGCGCTCTTTTTACTTGAGTCGGTGACTGTGTTTTTTCTGATAATTCTTACATCTTTCTCGTCCTTTCATTAAATGAACGACATGTTAGTTTGCTTGTTTTTGGCTGTTCATATTTTGGTGCTGGTCATTGTTTGTTCTGTATTCGGCGAAACGGACGTGACGCTTGCATAAGACGTGAAGCACCTCATGCTAGTCACTGGACTGACGGTGCATATCATTTCCCATTTTTGCTTCTCATCCCTATGGTTGAGCTTGGAAAACAGACCGGCCTGGTCACGTTTTCTTCGCATCAGCATTCTACCACGTGGATAGCACACTGGACTCGCATTCGGGAGGACGACGGTTCAATCCCGCATCCGGCCAACCTGATTTAGGTTTTCCGTGATTTCCCTAAATCGCTCCAGGCAAATGCCGGGATGGTTCCTTTGAAAGGGCACGGCCGACTTCCTTCCCCGTCCTTCCCTAATGCGATGAGACCGATGACCTCGCTGTTTGGTCTCTTCCCCCAAACAACCCAACCCACCCCATTCTACCTCTCCAGATTTTACGACATTAACATGAAGAATAGATGGAAGATTAAGGTTTAGCTTTTCATCGCCAACGAGTCATTGGACACCGATAAAAAGCTCAAACAGGACGTGGCTTACGAAGGGAATCAGTCGTATACTTTTCAGAGAAACCATTCGAATACACGCCTTTAGATATGTCGGGAATCCCTCCTGAATACACGTCCAGTGTGTGATGTGATCAAGATTCAGAATCCATTTCATGGTCCATGGCATCGTAGTCAGCACCAACTTGTTTCGTAACTATTGCTGGAGCTGTCAATAATTTATGGACTGATATCTGCCGTTGACTTAGTAATACACAAAAACTTGCTCTTACATTAAATAACCCAGTCTGCGACGTTAACAACGGACGTGGGTTGGACAGAAGTATGGAAATTCCACGAAAAATGCGTGCTTGAAGATAAATGCAGCAAGCCTGCAGGTTCCGCTGTTGTACTTGACCGTGAAAGTCACGTGTGCAGTGCTCTCATTCGTGGTCAAAACAGTTTTGAGTACGTTATGTTGAAGCTACGTCAATTCGAACGTGGGAAAATTGTTGGTGTTCATATCTTGGATGCTTCGGTAACCAAGGTAATCAAAGTGTTTGGTGTTTCAAGAAGAATCGTATTGAATATTTATACCGCATACAGAGCAAGCGGAAAAACATCATCTGCTAATTCACAAAGCGAACGAATGTCTATGTTGACTGATCGTGACGGACGGTCATTGAAGAGGATTGTGACGACAAATAAGAGGAAGACAACTGCAAAAGTCACAGCAGAACTGAATGTCGCACTCGAGAATCCTGTCAGCACCAAAACTGGGGGACTGATGACCTTCGCTGTTTAGTCCCCCTTACACATCCCAACAACCACCACCACCACCACCAAAACAACACGAAGAGAGCTCCATAAGCTGAGAACTATAGGGTGAGCTGGAATTCCAAACAGTGACACAACTTCCCGTAAATATCAAAACATGGTGCCAAAGTCATAAAACCTGGGCTGTGGAGCAATGGAAGAAAATCATTTGGTCTGATGAGTCGTGTTTCACACTGTTTCCAGCTGTTGACTGTGTTTAAGTCCCAGGAGTGAAACATGGCACGTGTTCGGTGATGATTTAGGCAGCACATCGGCCCCATGGTCGTATTACTGCCGAGTTTATGCGGCCATTTGCAGATAAGCTCCAACCCACGGTACGATGTTTGCTCTCCAGTGGTGATAATGTGTTCCAAGCAGACAAAGGCACCTGTTGTAACAGCTCCTATTTTCAAGGACTGATTTTGTGAGCACGAAAAGGAATTTTTGCATCTTCCCTGGCCACCACATTCACCAGATTTCAGTATTATTGACCCTTTGAGGTTTACTTTCAAGAGAAGTGTGCGTGGTCGCTATCCAGTTCCATCATCGTTACTTGAATTTACCACTATGTTGCAGAAAGTTGGTATGAGATTTCCTTAAGAATATAAGACCTGTATTTATCCATTCAGAGATGACTTGAAGCTTTTTTGAATGCTAACGGTTCTTCTACATCGAATTATTTATGGTAACATTCAAAAATGGTTCAAATGGCTCTAAGCACTATGGGACTTAACATCTGAGGTCATCAGTCCCCTAGACTTAGAACTACTTAAACCTAAGTAACCTAAGGACATTACACACATCCATGCCCGAGGCAGGATTCGAAATTGCGACCGTAGCAGCAGCGTGGTTCCGGACTGAAGCGCCTAGAACCGCTCGGCCACAACGGCCGACTGTGGTAATGTGTTGTGTGGTGTTTCCATATTTTTGTTCACCCCCTGTAGGAAGTGAGAAATACTATCTTATCTCATTTCCTTTGAATACTCCCTACGTACTTCAGTTTCGGTCGACAACTCCCCAATGTGCAAAGAGTTTACGCATTTTATTCGCTAGTATATCGTCAGTCAGTGAAGTTCATCGCCAATATTCCGAATTCTTGGATGTTATATACCAAGTCACAATGAAGAATTTTATCAAAGAATTTCCCTGAGACGAGAAACCCGATATCAGCCTGAGCGCCGCTGTTTACGAAGTACTGGATTGCTTGAATCTACTTGTGGTAACCATGATTACTCGTAGAGTGAAGCTCTCCAGTGTCTGAAAACGCAAACACAAAAACTGCTAACGACTTTCATACAGTAAACGTCTGCAGTTTTTGAGGAGTCCTTCATTGTTTATTTATGATTTATGTGGTGTAGGGTATATGCCTGTAGTTTTTAATGTTTTGTTCGTTAATTTTGCTACAGCTCAGGTGACAGAACCAGAGAAAAGATTCAAAGTTAACGAATAGTTGAGGAAGAAATTAAGGAAAACATAAGGTTAGAATTTTATAAGTGATGCTATGTCTTAGAAACCTTGACCCTTTTGTTATAATAAATAAACAAACACGTTCCACATCACAACTAACATGCTAGTTTCATAAAACATTGACAAACTACACTTTGTGGCGCCTGACCTGAAGATAATCTCGAGCGCAGATTGAAACAGGCTGCCTGTAAATATAAAGTTGTGATCCAGACGG
The DNA here is from genome assembly GCF_023898315.1 of Schistocerca nitens. Taxonomy (NCBI): domain Eukaryota; kingdom Metazoa; phylum Arthropoda; class Insecta; order Orthoptera; family Acrididae; genus Schistocerca; species Schistocerca nitens. The sequence continues at coordinate 623,497,802 of NC_064616.1, read as the reverse complement.
TGTTTGTTCATTTAAGTTTAGAATTTGATTCTACACCACGTGCAGGATCATTAGAGGTCGTGAACAATAAAACCTTTCCAGGAATAAGAACCATAACGTACTCATACTTGAGTCATCATAACGCAATTCATTTCATTGTCCCACTAAATGATACAAATGTTAACACAGCCACAGAAAGACTGTCATAGGATACTCGCAGGTTCTGACTAGACATCAAACTGCATGTCAGTTGTGAGTTAAGAGTGCATCGAGCCGGTTAAACTCTCATGTAAAAAGTCTTAGTTTAATCTGATGTTTCTGTCGTAGGAGCGCGGGGTAGCCGCGTGGTCTTGGGCGTCTTGCCACGGTTCGCGCGGCTCTCCCCCGTCGGAGGTTCGAGTCCACCCTCGGGATGGATTGGTCCCAAAGGAATTTACCACCACCACTTATGATGACGTATGAAGGCTAGCAGCGATTCCATCGTACCCCAGTGCTCCAGTACAGACGCACTCGACGGCCGTGGAACTTCAACGTAATGGTGGTATAGAGATGTAATACTACGGATTTTGAGATGCTTTGAAAGTCGCGAGCTCTATCTTCTTATCTCGTGTTTTCTACTGAAAATCTCGTGCTTGTATTCTTGTTAACTTTACTATTACAGAGATCGCCTAAACTTTTTTTTTTATTGGTCCTGAGCGCAACAAATAACTTACTTGGTCCTTCTGCTGCCACTGCTTGATCTGCTGCGTTCCATTATTTAACAAAAACATAAAAAAACCTATTATTCATGCTGAGTGCAATGCATGTTCTGTATGGTGGCTCCTGCTGTTGCTGTGGCTGCTGTTACTTACTACAACTACATATAATTCAAGAGAAAGGGTTTGGTCAAATCTAAACTCGATAAATGATAACCCAAATAAGTAATTCCTTTTTTTTAACTATATTCTGAAAGCGATTCTTTCTCATTCAATTAACAAAACGCTAGAAGCTCTTTGAACTATCGCTTCGTATGTAAATCTGCCTCCAGTGGCATTAAAGTAATATTACAGATTAATCAAACTCTTGAGACAGACTGAAATACTTCTCAATTAAATACATAGTGAAACAATTCCCTGACAATTACAAAAGAAATCAATGACAAAAATCAATACTTAATCTAACAATTGTTTGTGGTGTAAGTTCGAGAACCTCTTGTCGACCCCTATTCAATAGTCTGGGAATTCTGACATTGCCCTCTTAGTATATATTTTCTTTAATGTCGTTTGTTGTTAGCAATATTAGCTTATTCCCAAGAGTTAGCAGCTTTCACTCAGTTAATACTAGGCAGAAATCAAATCTGCATGTGGAATGCACTTCCTTGACTCTTGTGCAGAAAGGAATGCACTATTCTGCTGCATCCATTTTCAATAAGCTACCACAAGAACTCAAAAATCTTAGCAGAATCTCAAACGCTTTTAAGTCTAAACTGAAGAGCTTCCTCATGGCTCACTCCTTCTATTCTGTCGAGGAGTTCCTGGAAGAGCTGAAAAATGAAGCAAATTCCAGTGTTACATTGTTGATTTTCTTTATTTAAACTTACGAATTGTCGCCTGAATACGTTTCTTGTATTTCATTTTATCTGTTTCTACTATCGTGTTATAATTTCATGTATTGACTCGTTCCATGACCATGGGGACTTCTCCTTAATGTGGTCCCACGGAACAATAAATAAATAAATCAGCATTATCATAATCGGGGACTTAAGAAATGGTTCAAATGGCTCTGAGCACTATGGGACTTAACTTCTGAGGTCATCAGTCCTCTAGAACTTAGAACTACGTAAACCTAACTAACCTAAGGACATCACACACATCCATGCCCGAGGCAAGATTCGAACCTGCGACCGTAGCCGTCGCGCGGTTCCAGACTGTAGCACCTAGAACCGCTCGGCCACTCCGGCCGGCTCGGGGACTACAAAACGTCGCAAAATAGCAATCATTCCAGTTACTTGGCGTATGAATTCTGCACGTCTTCCTCACCTTTCTATACTGGAAACTAGTTCTCATTGCATTTCGCAGTCCATAAACGTTCTTTATTCGTAAATAATAAACTTTAAAGGAAAATACATCATAGCTTCGATAACTTCAGATGCCGCGCTTTTACAGTAACGTAACCAAGTTCTTAGTGTCAAACAACCCAAACTATCGAAGACGTCCAGACGTAGAAGTGCTCCCCTGTTGAGCTCAAATCGTTGGCCCCTATACACGTAGAAACGTAACAGCCTCGAAAGACTCAATAACATAATAACAGGTTGCTAGCAAAACAGATAGTCGACGTCTTGTGCTTGAGCATGTTCCTGTAATTTTCAGATGTTCCTTCCTGTTATGAATCAATGGAGAGAAATAACCAACAAGGGCAATTTAGACGTCATCTGTTCTGTTACTGAGAACTCATCGAGTTATCGCAGGCAAAAGCCTGCTGAGGCAATCCACATCAAAAACAAGAGCTGCAGAAGTATGCAGGGATTCAAGTTTTCAGCAGGTGAACAAAAGAAACGCAAATATGCAAACTCCTGATCCGGTGCCAGCCTTAGAATTCCATTCAATACATCGTTCCTACGATCCAAAAGTGGATTTTACGTAGGTACAATCGCTTTTGCGTTGCATATGGAAATAATGTTACTAACACTCATTCTCTGGCAGGTGCAGGCTTCCGTCAACAAATTCGTAAATATAATGCAAGTTGTTCAAGGAGGTATTCCCAATAAATAAGAACGCTTTTCTCAGAAACTGCGGTGTATAGTTTATGAGGTTTTACGTAGCTGAAAAAACGAAATCAAACCGTTTTTTTAGTTGGTAACATTGATGCAATGCGAGTACAGAACGTATATACGAGAATAACAATAATGTCGTTTGTAACGTCTCAATGAGTCATAGAACCCTGATGGTGCCTAAACACTGCCGAAGAGTGCACCAACTATAAGGGGCGATCAAACTTTCCGTTTGAGGTCGTTGCTGCAGCGTATATTTAACGTAGCGAGACTCCGATGCGGGTACATAAGCACTGACATATAGGCAAGGCATTCGTGTCCATCCGACGTAAGTGAGTTAAATGCGGAAACGTGAACTATGGCGACGTTATTGCCAAATGCGTCCAAACAGAACCAATGTGCTGTTACCATTCTTTTCTTGGCTGCAGATGGACAAACTCTGGTAGACACCCATCGGAGAATGAAGAATGTGTATGGGGCAGAATGTCTGTCGAAAACCACCATTGTGAATTGGTTCGCCAAGTTCCTTACTGGTAACTAGGTAGGTTATGCTCACCCTCTTCTTTGATTTCGGGTCCCATTGCTTACTGATTTAAAAAATCCTGGTGTCTCCATCACTGGAGAACGGTAATGCGCAACCCTGGAGAAATTACGGCATGCAGCTAAGGCGAAACGTCTGCGAAAACTGCAAGAGGAGGTGCTGCTGTTTCTTGATGACGCAGGACCCCATATCGCAAATGTCGTAACGCAGAAGTTAACTCACCTCAAGTGGGAGACACACGAGCACCCGCCCTATAGTCCTGATCTCTCCCAATGCGATTGTCACGCCTTCGGTCTCTTAAAAAAGGCCTGGAAGGCTCGACGATTCCTGTGGGACGAGAAGGTGCAGCAAGCAGTTACGGATTTCTTCACTCAGTAGAAACAGTGCTTTACCAAACCTGTATCTTCAATTTGGTGCGTCGGTGGGATGAGTGCCTCAGTGCTTACGGTGATTTTGCCTATTTGGCATACCGATTCTGGACTGTACGGCCTTCGAACTGAAACTTTCTGATTGCCACTTACAGAAATATATAAAAGGAATTACTTAGAGCTGTAGATCCGCTGACTGTTGCTTCGTTGCACCTCCTGTTTTCCTGTCAATGCAAGGGTGACACCCATGGCGTGCGCTTCCTTTTAGCATTACATTTTTAGAAGAACAGTGTGGGACTGTAGACGGATGGTTATATTTTACCACTAAAATTAGTATCAAATAACAGCATTTGCCACATGTTATTTATTGTAAACTTATACTTTCATTTGTTGCACAGTGTCTAACACCAGAACAAGGAAGACATTACAGTCAATAATGAAACTGGAGAATATTCTATTTCTCATACATTCTCAAATAACGTCAAAGAAGCCACAGACCGTATCAGTGAGAGCTTCTTGTTTATGTAGCACAACCACTATTGCAACCATAAGCTTATTTTAGTACAATGCACAAGATTTTTGTTGCTGATGTCGCGCGGCACCTTCATGCAGCTCTAAATTGCAACACTACTTGTGCGCCCTAAATTACGAGGAGTCCTCATAATGTTCCAGTTATCATGTCCAAAAGGTTCCTGCTCTAGCGTCGTCGGTCGGTAAAGAATTCTACCTGGAAGTTACACGCCGTTTGCGTGGAGAAATCCGAAGAAATCGACCAGAACTGTATCAAACCCACTAGTGGAAATTGCATCACGATAATGCTCCCGTTCACACCTCAGTGTTTGCTCGTGATTTTTTGGCAAAAAAAAAAAAAAAAAGTGATGTTGCCTCAGCCACCGTATTCGCCAGATATGGCTCCCTGCGACTTCTTCCTATTCCCTAGGCTGAAAGAACCATGAAAGAACGTCGTTTTCCTACCACTGACGAGATTAAAACAGAATCGCTGAAGAAGCTGACCATCAAAACGAAAAGTGAGTTCCTGAAGTGCTTCCAAGATTAGGAAAAGAGCTGCAACAGGAGTATTATATCTGACAGGAATTCCTTTGAAGGGGACCAAGTTGATGTTGATGAATAAATAAAGATTCTTTAATAAAACGAAAAATTCGCCTTACTTTTTGTGCACACCTCGCATTCAGAAACGCCGCTGAACTGAGAGAGCAGCGGAAATGTTGCTCTGGCTCTGAGCACTATGGGACTTAACATCAATGGTCATCAGTCCCCTAGAACTTAGAACTACTTAAACCTAACTAACCTAAGGACAGCACACAACACCCAGTCATCACGAGGCAGAGAAAATCCCTGACCCCGCCGGGAATCGAACCCGGGAACCCGGGCGTGGGAAGCGAGAACGCTACCGCACGACCACGAGCTGCGGACACGCGGAAATGTTGCAGCTGTATCAGACCAATCCAGATGGCTTCCATAACAGACTAATCCTCATGGAGGAGTGCTGAGTTAGTCACTATGATGGAGAGACAAGGGATCAAAGTAAGCATGGGAAACAAGTGGATTCACCACCGCCGTTAATGGCAGAGGCCCAACCATCATTGGCCAAGGTGATGTTGAACAAACCTTCACAGGAACATACTGTCCTAAACTCCGGAGGAGGTTACGGGAGGCTATCAACACGAAGCGTCGCCAGAAGATGTCCAACTGGGTTTTTGGGTTTTTTGCCCCACGACAATGCCTCAGCTCATTTTTCCCAGGTCAGAGTCACATATGCTGCTCGTTTGGGCTACCACATTTGTGTCTCACCATCCTATTCTCCTCACATGGTACCTAGCGAATTCTTCCTCTTTCCTCAAATAGAAAAACCACTCCGTGGAAGACATTTCAAGACTGATGACGATGTTATGTTATAGGTGGAATGTTTTCTAATCACCCAAACTGCACAGATCTCTACAACCAGTCTCATCACCAAGTCATCAATCTACATCTGCACCTACATCATACTCCACAAGCCACTTAACGGTGTGTGGCAGAGAGTACTTCTGGTACCACTAACTGATCCCTCATTCCCTCTTCTACTGACGAATGGCGCGTGGGAAGAATGACTGTCGGTAACCCTTTGAATTAGCTCTAATTTCTCGCATTTTCTCGTCGTTTCTATTACGCGAGATGTATGTGGAGAAAGTAATATGTTGTTCAAATGGCTCTAAGCACTATGGGACTCAACTTCTGAGGTCATTAGTCCCCTAGAACTTAGAACTAGTTAAACCTAACTAACCTAAGGACATCACAAACATCCATGCCCGAGGCAGGATTCGAACCTGCGACCGTAGCAGTCTTGCGGTTCCAGACTGCAGCGCCTTTAACCGCACGGCCACTTCGGCCGGCTAATATGTTGTCTGGCTCTTTCCGGAAAGTGCTCACTCGAAATCGTCTATCACTTCTATTTGATAAGGGCCGAGATTAATGAACTTTACTCAAGAATCGGCCTAAAAATAGGCTCGTAAGCCACTTCTTTAGTGGATGAATTACATTTCCTTCAGATCCATCCTATAAATCTGTTTGGCGTGAGCTTTTGCTACTACTTTTTTATGTGGTGATGCACTTACAGTCGCTCCGGATAGATACTCCTTGATATTTTACGGCAGTTACCGTTTCCATCAGTTTGTCTTCAGTAGTGTAATTGTACATTAGTCGATTTTTTTCTCCTATGTTTTTCGAAGTGATAATTAAAACTTTATGACGGCCTCTCCTGCAAGCACTGCATTCCACCATAGGTCACAGCCAGTTTTCCCTCCCTATATTTTGCAGTTAACGCAAGTTGTGCAAACCGTATGGTCTTCTGGCAATTCTATTTATGAATTGTTATTTTTCTTGATCTGTTGTTTGCTGTCACATTGATTCGACATCGGACTAATTGTAGACTGCATTACTGGACAAACGCACTCCCGAGCCACGCGTATTACTTCATACCCGTGTGCCTGTGTGACAAGCGTTCTTTCAGTCTATTACTTCAACTCTTCAATATTAGCAACTCAATAAACATAATGTGTTGAAAAATGTATCTTGAATGCATAAAGTCTATATTTACCACTGGGTTTATTATGTCTTGAGTTCATGAAAATGTGCATACGTCGATCTAAACTTCACTTACATCAGATGAAAACTTCACTTACATCAGATGAACACATACATTATTCACAATATTACAACAGTTAATCATTGGCCTTTAAGATTCTCTACGGTCGCCGTAAATAAAAATAACCTGTTCCAAATTGTACTATAATAATTATAAAATAATTAAGGCAATTCTAATACACCGTTTATTTTTCAATCTCGTTGCACATCTTTTTAAAATACATAACTGATTTCGATCTCCCTGGATCATTTTCAGATCTATGTAGTTGAGTCCGCAACCCGTCGTGTCTGTATCAGACCCACGCGTCAGAATGTTTCAAGGAATCTGAAGTTGAGCCAGGATGATCGAAATTAGTCATGTATTAATGAAGTGTGCAACTGGGATTACATATATAAATATATATACATCTGCTGCTCTCTCGCGACGAATATGTAAACTACAGTATAAAATAATGACTTCCCACCCCTATTTGCGGCCGGCCGGAGTAGCCATGCGGTTCTAGGCGCTACAGTCTGGAACCGAGCGACCGCTACGATCGCAGGTTCGAATCCTGACACGGGCATAGATGTGTGTGGTGTCCTTAGGTCAGTTAGGTTTAATTAGTTCTGAGTTCTAGGCGACTGATGACCTCAGAAGTTAAGCCGCATAGTGCTCAGAGCCATTTGAAGCATTTGAACCCCTATTTGCGTCAGCGGGAGCCGTGCCCCAATTGATACTTGTTCAGTGCATGAACCGACCATGCACATTAACTATTTAAGCTCCTTTTTCTGCAGACACCGAAAGCTCAACCCACTGCCTAGTTGACGGGCATCGCCGTGCCACCTGTAACCTCCGGTTCAGTAGAGATGGGTAAGGTTAAAAACGATACGTCGCAACAGTATCGATATCTGTGCCCTAAGGGACACGAATATATCGTAGCTGCTGCGGCTTTCCTAAAAGCGTGGCAGAGGTGGCGCGGAAATCAAGAGCAACTGCTGAGCAATACAGATACCATAATTTCTAGCTATACATCTGGATGAGCGGTGCAAGCCGCTGCTGAGTGGCGAGGCGAACAGTCGTCGAGAGGTGCTTTACGGCCACCGTCCCACAAGGAGCTCGGAGGCACTCTCACTTACAGGCTCCACTTGTTTCTTGACGATGTAATTCCTCTTATGTTGCCATTATTTTTCTTCCTTTCAATTCTTCAACTACCTCTACCGATAGCAGGGGCGTTAGAATATACATATGGCCATGTTGCTTATGGAAACTCTTAACATCCCGTCATTACTAGACAGACTCTGAGGGTGGTGGTGACAATATCAATGTGGCACATAGTTCGCTTTCAGCTGCTTTGACTCCACAGTTCGTATTTTTTTACTGAAACCTCTGTACGCTGATTATTGAATACAATTATTATTTCGCTTTCTGGACCTCAACTTTCACTTGGAACCCTGCGACATTGCTTGCTGTAGTATCAGACAATGCTGGCGTTCTTCATCGGTACTGATTTTAGCTCACGTTACTTGCCCTCATAACAATCATTCTCTACTGTGTTTACAGCCGTTGACAGTCTCGATCTTTATTTCCACACGCTACGTGGTTCGTAACTGTGACCTGCGTAGTGACTATCAGGCTACGACGTCAAAAGAAACTTGCTTTAAAATGCATTTTAAATGCATGTACTATTTCCTTGACGGCTTCATTTGGACCATGCCACTTTAACAAGAGGGGTGTTTCCTCACATTTTGGACGTAGTGCCTTCGTCTCGACGGAAATATTCCTCAACAAGTTTTCTAGAAGCTGCAGTATCATCGTTTCATATCTCCCTACACAACCCAGCTTTGCACTTCCTGCTAAGAAATGTTGCATCGGATTTGAATCAAGGAATAAACAAGCTACAAACCTCACCAGTACAATGACACTCCTTCACCTGGCGAGGCAACTGACTTTATTTGCGACCCAGTCGTTGAACATAAACTGCAGGTCCTGAGTTCAGCTTTATGTTATTAGTAGTAGTTAGCATTCGAGATTAAATTAAAACGCGGTGAAATTATAAGTTACCACTGTCTGGTATCCCGGGCCGGTGTGATTGAAGGCCTGCAGGACGGTGTGGAAATCGATGACGGGTGCCCGCGTCTCCCCTTTAAAGCCGACAGCGCGGCGGCTCCGGCGCCAGTTGTGATTTCTCCGCACGAAAGTATTGATCTCGCTACAGTCCGCCCCGATAGCTGAGTGGTCAGCGTGACGGATTGCCGTCCTACGGGCCCGGGTTCGATTCTCGGCTGGATCGGAGATTATTCTCCGCTCAGCAGGGACTGAGTGTTGTGTTGTCTTCATCATCATTTCATCCCCATCCGGCGCGTAGGTCGCCCAATGTGGCGTCGAATCTAATAAGACCTGCACGAAGGCGGCCGGACCTGGCCCGCAAGGGGCCTCCCGGCCAATGACACCAAACGCTCATTTCCATCTCGCAACACATCGTTGTCTTTGTTGTGGATTAGCTACATCTTAGTTTTCCCTCTTGGAGTGCTCGCTGGATTTTTTATTGCGTCGTCCCGTCTCCGTCTCCGTGTTGTGCACCTGTTACTCTCTGGCGGCTCGCTGTCGACGCTCTCAGCCAGTTGGCCAGTCCCCGCTGGTTCTCGAGTCGTTCCCGGTTTTAACTGATTGTGGTCACTATAACTGGCGACGACGTAAAAGGTTAGTGACCTTCGAAGGACTGCAAGTTCGTGCAGCTCGTGAGCAGCAACAGCAACGGCTGCTCCAGCAGCAGCAATTGCTTCAGCCGTTCCAAGAGCAGTTTCAGCTACATCAGCAGCAGTTCTGTTAACTTTTTCGAGTTTTGTTGGATTGTTTACAGGTTCAGGGTTCCAATGCCATTCAAGATGTGGTCAGTTCCCAGACGGAGTTGCGCGCACCCAAGTATGCATCACTTATCAACGCAGATGGGGACTGGGACGCTTATTTTCAGCAACAGAAACAGCACTTCGCCGTTTTCAGGTTTCAGATGACGCCCTACAATGGTCTCTCTTCCCTTATTTGGCTTCCACAGAGACGTTCTTATCGCTACAGTATTTGACTACACTCTCGAATCCGGTTGCGCTCATGTTCGACGAGATTTGGCTCGTTGCTGTCCAGTTGTTATTCACGATTTCATGATTCCATGTGGTAGCGTCAAGCCTCGAATTACATCAATTCCATAAGCAACCTGATCAGTCATACCTATCGCGGATGACGAATTTTCAGGGGTTGAATCAACACTGATTTCATTTGTACGAACCCAGCTTGCAGAACTTCTTATGCAGATTCCTTGATCGGAAATGTTGTGTTCAAATTGGCACCAGATCTGGAAGTCCGCACTGCAGTTCTCAAACAGAACGACCCTTTCTTATACGATATTTTGAAAACTGCTCACTCTTCTGACATCGCACAGGCAGCAAACGAACACACCTCATGGCTTGACTCCAGGTAGCGGAGGTCCAGCCCCTGCCTCTGGGACGGAATTCTTGTAAGTTTTTTCCCGCCTGCGACGTTGTGATTCATCGATTGAGGACGGCTCCATGGAGTCTGAACAGTCTGTCACGCGTTATCGACATAGGTAGCGGAGTCTCCTGTCATGTCCGGATTGCTTCACTGCACACCCGCGTATGGACAGTCCGTATTACTGGGCGCACTACACCCATTGCGGAAAAGATGGACATCTCCACACTGTCTGTCATCAACCGTCAGGACAGTAGGATGCTACCCCCCCCACACACACACACACACAAACATAAGTCTTGGAACGATGTTTATCAACCTCGCGACTGTGGAGCAGACAGTCCTCTTCTAAGTAGACACAGAAGCTACCGTTTCTTTGATTAACATCCAAACATATGCTCATCTTGGGCCCTTGACTTGGCTCCACGCTACATACAAACATGTCGTATGGTTGGTAACTCTTTACTCTTTTCTTGTCGATAGCCACTCAGCGGACAATATTTCTGGTCTCAGTTCCTTCTCCTTGGATTCTTCATCATAGATGAGGTTCGTGTCGTCTCAGACACAGTTTCCCTCCATGAGCACACGACCTCTCTAAAGCCTTCGCGCCTCTATTTGAACCTATCCTAGTGTGCACCACTGGTTTCCGGGCCCATATATGCTTATGTGCAATGCTGTGCCCCACTTCTGCTGAGCACGGCCACTGCTTGTCTCTTTACAGGCAACTGTTAAGCAAGAAGTCTATTCAAACTTCCTGGCAGATTAAAACTGTGTGCCGGACCGAGACTCGAACTCAGGACCTTTGCCTTTCGAGGCAAGTGCTCTACCAACTGAGCTATCCAAGCACAACTCACGCCCCGTCATCACACCTTTACTTCTGCCAGTAAAGGTGTGAGGACGGGGCGTGTGTCGTGCTTGGGTAGCTCAGTTGGTAGAGCACTTGCCCGCGAAAGGCAAAGGTCCTGAGTTCGAGTCTCGGTCCGGCACACAGTTTTAATCTGCCAGGAAGTTTCACATCAGCGCACACTCCGCTGCAGAGTGATAATCTCATTCTGAAGAACTCTATTGCCTCCATGAAGTTGTGGTAACTGAACCTGTCAGAACTAGTGCTTGGACCACACCTCTGGTAGTGATCAGAAACCCAATGACTGTCTCCAACTATATGGAGATTTTAAATCGACAATCAGTATGCAGGCACAAATACGCCATCCCGCGCCTCCTCACAAAGTTTATTGGGGCGAATATTTTTCTAAGAAAGACCTTACAGACGCATATTTTCAGATCCCCCTAGACGAGAAATTGTATCGTATTACGGTCGTCAATACCGCCTTTGGATTTTGGCTTACACAAATACATGTGCATGCGCTTTGGGATCTCTTTCACGCCAGCGATTCCCAAAAGGTACCTGGAACAGTCAACCGTGTCTGTTCCTGCTTGTACTAATTATCTTGACAATTTAACTGTCGAGGCACTATGCACCAGGACTAGCTGCACAACCTTTGTACCCTCTTTACTACGTTGTGTGATGCAGGGCTAAAATGTCACTTATACAAATGTCAGTTTTTTTCAGGAGCAGGTTGAATACGTTGTCCACGTGCACAACCAAGACGGGATCCACCCCACTGGCTGTAACGTTTCTGCAGTTGACTCTCTCCCCAACCACTAAAACTTGAAGGAGCTGCAGGCTTTTTTGGGAAAGGAAAATTATTATTCTAAGGCGACACACATTATGAATGTGCTCAACCAGCATGCATTCACACAGCTGAAGCGTCTGTTGCACTCGGTACCTTGCCTTACGCCCTTTACTCCATTGAGTCGACTGGTTTTGGCCACGGATGCTTCTCCCTATGGCATACGCACATTACTGGTCCACAGGAACGGCGATGGTACTGACCAAACAATTGAGTCAGAGAATTGGCCACCCACGAAGCACATAGCGTATGACACACCGCAAGATAGTGTCACGGAGCGTGTCTACAACTATGTGAGTAGCTGCGATGGGCAACCCGTCCAAGGTGTGCCGTTATTTCTCATCGATGTAGAAACAGGAGATTTCCTGTTGGTCAAATGGCAGGCTGAGCCCTGTGTGCAAACGAGGAAGGACATCCGCATTTGTGTGCTGTGCCGTGGGGTTGCATTTAATGTCGTAAATGTAAGAGCTGAGAAAGAACGCCCAACGCTGGAGTCATTATGCAGTTCACCCGTGTGTCAAAGACGCCGACACACGTTCAAAAACATGTCACATATAAAGCTTCAGCGACCATTTTTGCCATTAAGACATTCCATGTTTACCTATTCAGGATCAAGTTCACTCTCATTGCGGACCACAAGCCACTAGTGGCTCTCTTTGAGCCCGCTCTCGGCTTCCAGAGCGTACTTCACAACGACCCCAGCGTTGGGAATTCTTTCTCAGCTCCTACTTTTACGACATTAAATACAAGCCCATGGTGTTACACGCAGATGCGGATGTCCATCCTCCGGCTTGTCATTTAGCCAACAGGAAATCTGCTGTTTCCACATCGATGAGGAATGACTGCACGCCTTGGACGGCTTTCCCATCGCAGCTACTCACATAGTTGCAGACACGCTCCGTGACCCTATCTTGTGGTGTTTCATACACTATGTGCTTCATAGATGGCCTATTTTTTTGCGAAGCCTACCGAACCAGAGCTCCCGGCCTGGGCTCGTCTGTCACACCGTTTGTCGGGGGACGCCAATGCTATCCTGCTTAACGTGGAGATGGCTACTGCCCGTTTCGCCTACTGTGCACACTCATGTTCTGCAAATACTCCATCATGGGCATTGGGCTATATGACGACTGAAACCCTTTGCAAGGTGATTTGCTTACTGGTTTGGACTGAACAAAGACATGGAGGCCATGGCGTGCAACTGTTCTGCTTGTCCATGGCACTGGGCTGCTCCACCCCTGTTTTTCACCCTCTGGCCCACCCCTTGTCGTCAATGGGATCAAACTCATGCGAATATTGCTGGCCTCTTTCTGGGATTTATGTGGCTCTCGTCCAGATTCTAGCCAGAGAGTGGCTTCCCTGAACCATCGTGTTAGACAATAGACCCCAATTCATGTGGGCAGCTTTCAAACAGTTCTGCACCTGTTTAGTCCACCACTTCACTCCTCCTGCAATGGCGAAGCGGAGCGTCTGGTGCATATCTTTAAGCAATAAATTTTGAAAACGGTGGATACTTCCACCACCACTCATATTGTTTCTGAGCACCTACAAGACCACTCCTGTCCATGACTGGCAGAGCTCCTCCACGGGCGGTAGCCACGTACCCTCCCCCACCTTGTGGCCCCACAGCCCACAGAAAACCAGACAATTTCTTTTTCCTTTATTCAATTTCGATTCCCCCCAGGGGGAGGCGTGCTGGCAGCAGCTTATTATGCCGCTCTACAGCCTACAGAAGAATTAAAAAAACATAATTAGAAGGTAACAAACAATAAAAACAGGCGATAAAACGGTTACTTTGTAAAAACTGTAAAATGGTGGAAAGTTGTGGAAATTGACGATGCTAATGAAGACACACAGCAAGTAGACAGGCACAATTAAAAAACATTGCGACAATCTGGTTTCTGTTTGCAACACTTAAAAAAAAGGGTGTACAACACTGAACACTCACATAAACACTGCACTATAGAGTAGACACGAATATGACACACCACAACCAAAGGCAGAATGGGGGGGGGGGGCGGATAGATGAGGAGAAAAAAAGGGGGGAGGAGAAGAAAAAGCAAAAGGGGGAGGAGCTGATGGAGGGGAGAGGACACATAAAAGAGAAGGGGGCAGGGCGGATGTGAGAAGGAGTGTGGAAGGCAGAGGAGGGGAAACCAAAAGGGAGAAAATGGAGGCAAAGAGAGGATAGGCAGGGAAAACACAATAGAAGGGGGGGGGAAGGGGGAGCCTGAGAAAAGGACAGAGGTAGGGAGGGGGAGGTGAGGATCAGAGTTGATAGGAGGGTAAATGTAGGGAGGGAGGGCATCATCCAGGAGTGGGAGTTGACAGAAGCCACCTTGGGAAAGAAGATGAAGGATATAGAGGTGGAGGGTGGTTGGAACACAACAGTGAAGGCACGGCAGCAGGCGTGGATTGGAGTGGAGAGAAGCAACCAGGGGATGAGGGTGATCAAGTCTGTGGGAGGTGTAGAGGACTCGGATATGTTCCAGGAAAAGGAGCAGATGGGTGAATAGAATCAGGTCATAGAGGATTCACATGGGGGACAGGAGGCATATATGGAAGGCGAGGAGTGCATGGCGCGAGGATCTGCAGGGACTTATAGAATTTGGGGGGGGGGGGGTTGGCTGATATCCAGGTGGGACTGGCATAACAGAGGATGGGACAGATGAAGAATTTGTAGGTGTGGAGGATGGTAGAAGGGTTCAGCCTCCATGTCCGGCCAGAGAGGAGTTTAAGGGGATTTAGGCAGTTGTGGGCTTTGGATTTGATAGAGCAGAGATGAGGGATCCAGGTGAGGTGACGGTCATTGGTGAGTCAAAGGTAGGTGAGGGTGGGAGAGAGGTGGACAGAACGGGCGTAGATGGCGAGGGAAAAATCAAGGAGCTAGAAGTAGTGACTGGTACGACCTATGATGATTGCCTGAGTCTTGTAAGGATTGAGTTTTATGAGCCAGTGGTTACACCACGCGGAAAAAAGGTCAAGGTGATTCTGGAGAAGCCTTTGGGACCGTTGAAGGGTAGGAGCGAGGGAAAGAAAGGCGGTGTCATTGGCATACTGCAGGAGGTGGGCTGGAGGAGGGGTTGGGGCATATTTGCGGTGTACAGGAGGTAGAGGAGAGGGGAGAGGACAGAGCCCTGGGGCACGCCTGTGGAGGGGCAGAAGGTGCGGGAATTGGTGCTGTGGATGGTAACGTAGGATGGCCGGTGGGAGAGGAAGGAGTCAATCAGACGGACGTAGTTAATAGGAAGGGTGTAGTTCTGTAGTTTAAACTAGAGACCGGGATGCCATACGCGGTCGTAGGCGCTTTTAAGATATAGGGAGACAAAAATGGCGGAGCAACGGTAGTTAAACTGGAGGGACAGAAGATGGGTGAGGCATAGGACTTGGTCGTCGGCAGAGAAGGAAGGTTGAAAGCCACAATGGGTGTTGGGGAGGAAGTGGTGTCGGTGGAGGTGGTGATGGATGCGCCGAGCAAGGATGGATTCCAAGAGCTTGCTGAACACCGAGGTGAGACATATAGGGCGATACGAAGAAGCATCAGATGGAGGCTTGTTAGGTCTGGGGAACATCAGGATATGGGAGGTTTTCCACAGAAGCTGGTGGCAAGGATTACGTTGTAGAGGGAACCAGACACGATACGTCCTCTGTTTTCTGCCTGGCTCAGCCGTGTGGCTACGCTCGTATGGGACTAAAACATCGTGGATGGCGTCCACAGTGGTTACCACCCATGGGAGGCGCCTTACAGCAGTGGACACTCCTTGTGGTTTAGAGCTCCGGCGTATCAACCAGCTCCTCTGCGCCTACCGACAGTTTCATCAACCATGTCTCAATCCGTCCTGGAACGCTCGCACTTACAGGTGGCATATCTAAAATTCCGCCGAACGGTATGGAAATCGATGACGGCCGCTAGGTGGCGTGGTTGCGCCTGCGGACGCTGCTGTCGCCGCCGCGAATGCCAATGCAAAGGCACGCTCGTTGTTCCGGCCTATAGACGCCCGCGCCCACGGCAACGTAGCGGCTCCACAGTCAGTTATGATTTCTCTGCACTACAGTATTGATCGCGCTACACGTTGTTTTAGTCTGAATTCGCTTCGTCGCAGTTCTCGATCTCGCGGTACTTGCTATTCTGTCCTGCCGTCGCCGTTGTCTGCCTTTCTCTCGTTACTACACTCTGGCGGCCCGCCGTCGGTGCTCTCGCCCAGTCAATCAGTCTCGTTTGGTTCTCGAGTCGTTCCCGGTTTCAAATGGTTCAAATGGCTCTGAGCACTATGGGACTTAACTTCTGAGGTCATCAGTCCCCTAGAACCTAGAACTACTTAAACCTAACTTACCTAAGGACATCACACACACCCATGCCCGAGGCAGAATTCGAACCTGCGACCGTAGCTGTCGCGCGGTTCCACACTGTAGCGCCTAGAACCGCTCGGCCATCCCGGCCGGCGTTCCCGGTTTCTTCTGATTCCGGTCACTATACATTGCTTACAAGGGAGCGCTCTTGAAACGTGGTCACTGCCCACGTACCAGCTTTACGACTAAAGAAATAAAGATAATGGCAATGTTGTTTTTTTTTTAAGAAAAGACAAAAATCAAATGAGAGACACGCATTAAACAATGTTTCTCGATTGATAATGATTCGCAGATCACCATCATTACCTCGCTCCCCGAGTGACAATATACACTCCTGGAAATTGAAATAAGAACACCGTGAATTCATTGTCCCAGGAAGGGGAAACTTTATTGACACATTCCTGGGGTCAGATACATCACATTATCACACTGACAGAACCACAGGCACATAGACACAGGCAACAGAGCATGCACAATGTCGGCACTAGTACAGTGTATATCCACCTTTCGCAGTAATGCAGGCTGCTATTCTCCCATGGAGACGATCGTAGAGATGCTGGATGTAGTCCTGTGGAACGGCTTGCCATGCCATTTCCACCTGGCGCCTCAGTTGGACCAGCGTTCGTGCTGGACGTGCAGACCGCGTGAGACGACGCTTCATCCAGTCCCAAACATGCTCAATGGGGGACAGATCCGGAGATCTTGCTGGCCAGGGTAGTTGACTTACACCTTCTAGAGCACGTTGGGTGGCACGGGATACATGCGGACGTGCATTGTCCTGTTGGAACAGCAAGTTCCCTTGCCGGTCTAGGAATGGTAGAACGATGGGTTCGATGACGGTTTGGATGTACCGTGCACTATTCAGTGTCCCCTCGACGATCACCAGTGGTGTACGGCCAGTGTAGGAGATCGCTCCCCACACCATGATGCCGGGTGTTGGCCCTGTGTGCCTCGGTCGTATGCAGTCCTGATTGTGGCGCTCACCTGCACGGCGCCAAACACGCATACGACCATCATTGGCACCAAGGCAGAAGCGACTCGCATCGCTGAAGACGACACGTCTCCATTCGTCCCTCCATTCACGCCTGTCGCGACACCACTGGAGGCGGGCTGCACGATGTTGGGGCGTGAGCGGAAGACGGCCTAACGGTGTGCGGGACCGTAGCCCAGCTTCATGGAGACGGTTGCGAATGGTCCTCGCCGATACCCCAGGAGCAACAGTGTCCCTAATTTGCTGGGAAGTGGCGGTGCGGTCCCCTACGGCACTGCGTAGGATCCTACGGTCTTGGCGTGCATCCGTGCGTCGCTGCGGTCCGGTCCCAGGTCGACGGGCACGTGCACCTTCCGCCGACCACTGGCGACAACATCGATATACTGTGGAGACCTCACGCCCCACGTGTTGAGCAATTCGGCGGTACGTCCACCCGGCCTCCCGCATGCCCACTATACGCCCTCGCTCAAAGTCCGTCAACTGCACATACGGTTCACGTCCACGCTGTCGCGGCATGCTACCAGTGTTAAAGACTGCGATGGAGCTCCGTATGCCACGGCAAACTGGCTGACACTGACGGCGGCGGTGCACAAATGCTGCGCAGCTAGCGCCATTCGACGGCCAACACCGCGGTTCCTGGTGTGTCCGCTGTGCCGTGCGTGTGATCATTGCTTGTACAGCCCTCTCGCAGTGTCCGGAGCAAGTATGGTGGGTCTGACACTCCGGTGTCAATGTGTTCTTTTTTCCATTTCCAGGAGTGTATTAGCTTGGGACTAGCACGTTTTTATGTCGGTCGTGGTCAAGACAGCTGAATACACCGAAATCATCTCTTATTTGTGCAGCACACAAACGCTAGCAATCAAGTGTATCACACTGCAACTGCTTCCATATTATGGTACTAGACGGTTAGTCACCTCGGGCACAGTTTTCTAGAATGCACGAGTTGTCTACTATAACCTTACGGACGAGACTACACAGTATGATAGTGGCAAATTGAGTAGCCACAAGTGCAGTTACTGGGGAAATGAAGCCGTGCATGCTATGATTCATTATTAGCGTGATAAGCTGAAGGAGAATGTGTGACGCTGCCTCATAAATACAGGCATCGTTAGATATTCCTGTTTAATTAAGCCCAATATATCTCAAGACCGTTTCTAATGACCTGTTTGTCGACGGGGCGTTAAATCCTTATCTTTCTTCATCTCGCAAAATGACCACGACGTAATAAGAGGAGAATTTAGAAGTCATACGGAGGTTTATTGAAATGTGGGAAAAGACGCTCCGTCAAACTCCGTATGGTCGATTATGAAGTTACGGTGTAGATGTAGATTCTACCCTTTCCACATGTTTTGATGCATTTCGCTATTGCCACCGGGATCATTTCTTCATCAGGAGACCCCCCACAAAATGGCGACATTTGCTCCTTTCTTAATAAGTCTCTTCGACAGCTGGATGGGTATAGGAAGATATACACCGTGCCCAAAGTGTTAGCCGAAATTAAACCACTGAGATTTCTCCCTTTTGGGGATTTGATAAAGAAGCAGTGTATCGGCTAAACATGGATACAGAGAGACTGATAACACCAGCACTTATGTGGGACAAAATAACATTCTCAGTGGAAATCAGAATGGGTTTCGAAATCATTTTATCATGCAAAACTCATTTGGACTTTCCGCACTTGATATCCTCATAAGGCCGGCCGTTGTGACCGAGCGGTTCTAGGCGCTGCAGTCCGGAACCGCGCTGCTGCTACGGTCGCAGGTTCGAATCCTGCCTCGGGCATTGATGTGTGTGATGTCCTTAGGTTAGTTAGGTTTAAATAATTCTAAATCTAGGGGACTGATGACCTCAGATGTTAAGTCCTATAGTGCTTAGAGCCATTTGAACCATTTTTATCCTCATAAGGGAATGCATAATCTCTAAGGCTCAGAACAGCACGAAAATATGCTTAGAAAATAAAGCACTCATCCTAAATAGAGTATTATGCAAAACTTCACGTCTTAGTACAAGTCTCTTTCAAATGAACACTTGCTCAAAATCTAAGACAGTAACTTTCGTAACGCCAAGAAACGAAATATTGATATAGTAGGACCAAAAACACACCAAAGACAACAAAATATTTTCCATTCTTGTTCCGTACCTTTTTAGACCATGTAAGCCCTGCTTGAGACGGATGTTTACACGATCGCCATTTCATCATCAGACTTCGCTCCGTGTTACATAATCAATTTTCTGCACTGAAAGAGAAGCCTGTGTTACAATATACTTGACAAAAGGCAGGTTTGACACTGTCATACGTATGTAATTAGTGTGGCATTCATGCAGAACTGTTTGACTGCAGAAGTGATGATGAATGTGAAAAAGTAGTTTTATTCAGATATGCAAGTAGTTGTGCTCCAATTTGCTTTGATCACTTTACTAAAATTCCACACCTGCAGTCTGAAGACTGAATAGTTGTACAACCCTAGCAGGTTAGGAGCAAAAGTTTTTGTTCAGTTAGCGTAATTATTTTAAGCAAAAGGAAATGTAGCAGTAAGTTAAGAAACTGAAATGTGCGTGCTTTCGGTCCTATTCTGTCGATATGTTTTTTATTTGTGTTTCCAAAGTTCCTGTCTTAGACCTTGAACAGATGAGCATTCATATTCTCTCATGGTAAGATGAGCAGTTTTGCATGCAAGTGGCTCATACCACTGATTTAGGGAAGAGCGATTTATATTCTAAGCTTATTTTCGTGCAGTTCTGAGCGTTCGAGGTCACCCACTTCCCTTGTCAATGCCGTGGATAGGAGAAATCATGTCGATGCGGTGTTTCTAGACTTTCGGCAAGCTTTTTATCAAGTACTACTTCAGTGCACTCTACTTAAATAACGTTAATTGTTGTGTCGATTCCCTAAGGTCTCGACACAATGAGTGGCTAGGTGCACGCGAAACTAACGCAGACGGGCGTAAATTCTGAAACAGGAGACTGGATGAAAACTATAAAGAAAAGAAGAGAGATTTTAATATACTTAACTTTAATGTAGTCTTGTTCTTGTTGAAATACATCTCTTGCATAGTAGTAAGCAATTAGCAATGATACACATGGCGCCTTGCTAGGTAGTAGCGATGGACTAGCTGAAGGCTATTTAATCTGTCTCTCGGCAAATGAGAGGAATACTTGGTAGGTCTAGTCGCAAGCTATGTCGTCCGTACAACTGGGGCGAGGTCAAGTCCGTGTCTTGTCACCTGCCCTGTGGTGGCGCTACGTTTGCGAATACACAGTGGCGACACGCGGGTCCGACATGTACTACAGGACCGCGGCCGATTTAAGTTACCACCTAGCAAGTGTGGTGTCTAGCGGTGACACCACATTCCTCCCCCGCAAATCGGCGAACGGTCGTGAGATAAGGCTTCCGCCCGCCGTGGGGAGGACCCCATGTTGACGTATGCGATGAGGTGGGGAGCCGAACAACAGGCGAGGCTGTGCCACCCGCACCCGGCCATTCGGTCCGAGGGGAGCTAGGAAACGCCTGCAAACCTAGTCCAGGGTGCACGTCAACATGAGGTGTTTGCGCACGGAATGATATAGAAGGGTCGACCTCCATGTGGTCGGAGCACCCGACGGGCGAAGACGACATCTGGTCCGGAGCGGGCAAGAAGTCCATGGCGGAGGACGGCTGGTCACGGGAAGCAAGCGGCGGCGCGTGACCCCGGGAGGCGCGAGGCGGCTGCAGCGAAGCGTCCGCTGCTGGCGGCGCCGGCGGCGGCTGCGGCGGCGCGACGCCATGAGGCATAATGGAAGGCATCGTCGGTAACACCTGGGGATGAGGCGAGCCAGTAGATGGGTCCCCAAGGCGCTGACCGGACGGCTCCGTCGCTGAAAGCAGACGGGGAGCGGCAGAACCCAGGCGACGACAGAGGCGCAGCTGATTGAGATGCCGACGCACCTCACCAGAGGCCCCCAAAACCAAATACATCGCGCGGCCGAGGCAGCGAAGAATGCGCCCTGCGAGCCAACGCCGTGAACCGCGAAAGTGGCGATAATAGACAACGTCGCCAGGAGCAAAAGCAGGAGTCTGCCGCTGCACAGGAACCTGATGTGGCGGATGCAGCAAAGACATCAGAGTTCGATGAGGACGACCATGGAGCAATTCAGCCGGCGAGCGACCATCGCGGGGCTGAGAGCGATAGGAAGACAAAAAGAGCAACAAAGCGTCCTCCCGTGAATGCGACTCTTTCAACTTCAACATCTGTGACTTGAAAGTCCGGACCAATCGTTCCGCGGCACCGTTTGACTGAGGCGAAAACGGCGCGGATGTCAGATGTTGAATACCATTGGCCTTGCAGAACGACTGAAATTCTGCGGACATGAATTGTGGGCCATTGTCGGAAACAATAGTCTGCGGAAGACCTTCAAGGCAAAAGATAGCAGACAAGGCTTGGATGGTGGCAGAAGACGTCGTGGAAGACATCCGGACAACAAAAGGAAAATTACTGAAAGCATCGACCACAACCAACCATCGAGCATTCCAGAACGGACCAGCAAAATCGATGTGCAAGCGTTGCCAAGGGGAAGTGGCTTTCGGCCATGCAAAGAATTTCCGCGGCGGTGCGGATTGTTGTTCGGCACACGCCACGCAAGAGGAGCACATATTCGCAATCGCAGCATCGATTCCGAACCAAGTACAGTGCTGTCGAGCAAGTTGTTTCGTTCGCACTATACCCCAATGTCCTTGGTGAAGAAGCCGTAAGACAGAGGACTGTAACGAACGTGGGACTACGACTCGGGATTGATCATTATCGGAACGCAACAACAAAACACCACGTCGGACAAAAAGTCTCTCCTTGTGAGCAAAAAATCTGCGAACCAAAGGATCCTCGATCCGTGACTTTGACAAGGGCCATTGCGTAGCAACAAAACGCAAAACGGAAGCAAGGACAGGGTCAGCAGCTGTGGCAGTAGCTACACGACGAAAATCAATCGGAAACGATGTGACCACGTCATCGGCTGCCGAATCAATGAACATGCAAGCAAGTTCGGAAGAATCGAATGCTTTATCCTCAGCAACAGGCAAACGGGACAACGCATCAGCGTTTCCGTGCTTAGCAGTGGACCGATACAAGATATCGTAGCGGTACTGCGAGAGAAAAAGAGACCAGCGAATGAATTTCTGCGCTGTACGTGGAGGTACAGGCTTGTTTGGATGAAAAAGTGATGTCAAAGGTTTGTGGTCCGTGATGATTGTAAAGTGACGACCATACAAGAAATCGTGAAACTTTGTTACACCAAACACAAGAGCCAAAGCTTCCTTCTCTATTTGGGAATAATTTCTTTGCGCAGATGAGAGCAATTTGGACGCAAAGGCAATAGGGCGATCATGCGAGCCATCCTTGTGCGCAAGCACAGCACCGATCCCGAAATCCGAGGCATCTACCATCAACAAAAGGGGTTTTCGGGGATCGAAGGGCGTAAGGCAAGTATTTGAAAGTAACGCCGATTTCAACTGGCGAAAGGCGCGTTCGCATTCCGTTGTCCAGACGAACGGAACACCTTTACGGCGTAAGCGATGAAGCGGAGCTGAAATGGAAGAAGCATTGCGCACAAATCGATGATAATAATTTACCTTACCCAGCACACTCTGTAGCTGTTTTAAGTTCTGCGGTGACGGCAAGTCCTGAACGGCACGAAGGTGCTCTGGACTCGGATGTATACCTTGGGCATTTATGACATGCCCCAGGTACGGTAAGTCACGAGCAAAGAACACACATTTGTCCTTCCTCAAGCGAAGACCATTTTGTCGCAATACCTGAAATAATGTTCGGAGATTTTGCAAATGTTCTGCTTCTGTCTTTCCTGAGATTACAATATCGTCCAGATAGTTCGCAGCCGTAGGGACCGACGCACAAATAGTTTGTAAATATTGCTGAAATAAAGCAGGGGCGGATGCACACCCGAATGGCAGTCTTTTGAAGCGATACAAGCCAAGATGCGTGTTAACCACCAAGACGCGCTGGGAGTCTTCGTCCACAGGTATCTGCAAGTACGCATCTGCTAGGTCCAATTTTGAAAAATATTTTCCCGGGCACAGTTTGTCAAAAAGATCTTCCGGGCGGGGCAAAGGAAAAGTAGCAGTCACAAGTTGTGGATTCACAGTGGCCTTGAAGTCCACGCAAAGTCTCAGTTTTCCGGAAGGTTTTGGCAAAATTACTAAGGGTGAGGCCCAGAGAGAAGCCTGCACACGTTCAATTACACCTTGAGATTCTAAATCGTGCAATGTTCGTGCGACCTCATCACGCAATGCGTGGGGAACATTGCGCGCTCTGAAAAATTTCGGGTGCGCGTTGTCTTTCAGTTCCAAATGCGCTTCATAGTTCTTAGCGCAACCAAGGCCCGGTGCAAAAATGTCTGCAAATTCTTCACAAAGACTAGAAACACTGGCGGAAGGCACAGTCTGATTCACTGATAGGACCTGATTCACTATAGACAAATTAAACAATTGAAACAAATCTAAACCAAACAAGTTCACTGCACTAGAGGAACGAAGAACATAAAATGACACAAGTTTTGTCTGTCCCTTGTATGTTGCAAGAAGGCTGCACTGTCCGAACACAGGTATATGCTGTCCTGAGTAACTAGTTAACGTAACATTTGCGGCACGCAATGGCGGTTTGCCCAGTTGTTTGTACGTGTCGTGATTGAGCAATGAAACAGCAGCTCCGGTATCGAGCTGGAATGGTATCACTTTTCCTGCAAAGTCTAAGTCCACAAAAAGTTTATTGTCTTGTTGACGACAAGAGCGACTGTCTCGTGCAATTTGAACTGAGACAGGTACAGAAGCACTTGCGACTTTACGGGATTTCCGGCGACGTCGACGCACACTTTGGGTGGGACGAACACAGTCACTGTTAGCTAAAGTGTCACTGGACGGGTGGGCATGAACTACATGAATGTCCATGGGCGAAGGTCCACGAGCCTGATTGTCCTGGGTTCGATTCCGGCGCGAAGCAAAGGGCCTGGAATTGGTGTGATTGTCTGACCTAAGCTTTTTCTGGCAAACACTTTGTACATGTCCTTTCTTGTGACAGTAAAAGCAAATAGCTTGGCGTGACGGGCAATTTTCACGCGAATGTCTAGTTGCACACCGCGGGCAAGATTTCACTGCATTTGCTTGCTTACGCGGCGCACGTGGTTGCAAGCTAGGCGGCCGCAGCGAAGTCGGGCGCGAGGGCCGCTTAGCGTCCCGTGCAGCGGGCCGGGCGGGCCGATTAATGTGACACACTGCTGGCGAAGTTTCAAATGATTCCTGAGCAAAGTCAAGTGTGTCTTGCCTGTCCAATATGTCTATCACTTGTTGCAGGGAGGGATTAACTAGTTTCAAAATCTGTTCCCTTATGCGAACATCAGAAACGTTCTGTGCAATTGCATCACGCACCATAGTATCTGAATATGGGAGGCCACATTCACAGGCAAACGCGCAGTCTCGAGTAAGTCCTTGCAAAGTTGCTACCCACTCCCTGTTAGTCTGACCGGCCGTACGTTTTGTACGAAAAAACGTATACCGTTTGGCAACTACATTTACTGTTTCTTTGAAATAGGCATCTAAAGCAGACAAAATTTCCTCGTAGGACAGAGTTGCTACGTCGCGTCGGGGAAACAATTTCACTATCACCCGGTAGGTAGACACACCGACACAAGAAAGCAAAAACGGCTGCCGCTCTTTACCTTGAATTCCATAAGCAGTGAGGTGGAAGTTGAACTGATCGGCCCACTCAGTCCAGCTCTCGTTATGGGCCTCAAAGGGCCTAAATGGCGGTGCGACAGCGTTGTGTGGCTGCGGTAGCGAAGAAGCGGCTGCCGCCGCATCGGTTTGCAGCGCACGTTGACCCTGGACGAGCTGTCCAAGGGCTTCCAATAACGCCTGCGTCTGCTGATTCTGCAAGCGAAAAAATTCGGACAGTACATCTGGAGAATGCGGCGAAGCCATGACACAAGCAAATTAGAGAAAGGATAACACAAAGACTGCAACGTGGGCGCGGCACCACTCCTCGGCGCCAAAATATTGTTGTGTCGATTCCCTAAGGTCTCGACACAATGAGTGGCTAGGTGCACGCGAAACTAACGCAGACGGGCGTAAATTCTGAAACAGGGACTGGATGAAAACTATAAAGAAAAGAAGAGAGATTTTAATATACTTAACTTTAATGTAGTCTTGTTCTTGTTGAAATACATCTCTTGCATAGTAGTAAGCAATTAGCAATGATACACATGGCGCCTTGCTAGGTAGTAGCGATGGACTAGCTGAAGGCTATTTAATCTGTCTCTCGGCAAATGAGAGGAATACTTGGTAGGTCTAGTCGCAAGCTATGTCGTCCGTACAACTGGGGCGAGGTCAAGTCCGTGTCTTGTCACCTGCCCTGTGGTGGCGCTACGTTTGCGAATACACAGTGGCGACACGCGGGTCCGACATGTACTACAGGACCGCGGCCGATTTAAGTTACCACCTAGCAAGTGTGGTGTCTAGCGGTGACACCACATTAATATACGGTATCTAACCATGTTTGTGACATATCGAAACTTTCCGAACAGACAGGAAGAAGCACATATTCCTGGATGGAAAGTCGCCACAGATATTGAATTAATATCTGGTGCATCCCCGGTGGATTTGGTGTTTGTGTAATTCGTTAAAGACATAGCGGATAGTGTTATCTGCAATCCCAGCCTTTCCGCATGAGATTCAGTTATCTATGAGGAAATTCTACACTGTAACATCTGCAATCATATTTTGACGAACCATCAGCGTGGTACATAGATTGGAAAATGCAAAGTTGTGCACTTCACGAAATGCTAAAGCGTGGTATCCATTAACTGACTAATGAGACGTTGTGTTCAGACATCATTCTTTCTAGACTCCGAGAAGCTCATCTGCAGAAACCAGCACGGTTTTAGGTAACAGCGGTCATGCGAGACACAGCTGGCCCTCTTTGTGCATGATATACAACAGGCTCTAGATACTGGCTTCCAGGTTGATGCCATATTCCTCGACTTTCGAAAGGCGTTCGACTCAGTTCCGCACTGTCGCTTGCTCCAAAAAGTGCGCGCTTACGGTCTCTCCGATGACATATGCGGTTGGATAGTAAGTTTTCTAACAGACAGAGAGCAGTATGTCGTCCTGAATGGGGAAACAAGTGTAACATCAGGTGTGCCCCAGGGCAGCGTAATAGGTCCTCTGCTTTTTACGATTTACATAAACGATCTGGTTGATGGTATTGACAGCGGCATTTGACTGTTTGCCGATGATGCTGTAGTCTACAGGAAAGTAATATCACACGAAAGTTGTGAACTAATCAATGATGATTTACTGAAAATAAATGCGTGGTGTAATGACTGGCAACTATCTCTCAACATTAGTAAGTGTAACTTAGTGCGTATAACAAAGCGAAAATCCCCATTAATATACAACTAAAAATAAATGCCCAGTCTTTGGAAGCGGGAACATCCGTCAAGTAGCTGGGTGTGACTATTCGATATGATCTCAAATGGAACGATCAGACTACTCAAGTAACGAGTAAGACGAACTCTAGATTGCGGTTTATTGGTAGAAACCTGAAGCGATGCAGTCCTTCAACAAAGGAAATTGCTTACAATACTTTAGTTCGTCCAGTCTTAGAGTATTGTTCGTCTGTATGGGACTCTTACCAGCTAGGTCTCATTCAAGAGACTGAGAAGGTCCAAAGAAGAGCGGCAAGACTCGTGACTGGTACTTTTAGCCATCGCGATAGCGTTACAAATCTCATAGAAAGTTTGAAGTGGGACGCACATGCAGGTAGACGACGCGCTAAACGGAAGATGCTGCTCACTAAATTCCAAAACCCGATCTTCGACGAGGATGTAGAGCATATATTATTACCACCAACTTTCAAATCGCGCAATGATCACTATTCAAATATAAGGGAAATTAGAGCTCGTACTGAGGCGTTCAGACAGTCGTTTATCTCTCGCGCGATCCGCGAGTGGAACGGAAGGTGGGAAACATGACTTTGGCGCGAATAGTGCCCTCCGCCACACACTGCTTGGTGGCTAGCGCAGTGCACATGTAGATGTAGATGCAGATGTAGACTAGAATCTGTCATATCGAACAAATATATAGGATTAAAAATGGGACAGATACGAAATGCACCTACCATTCACGCTCATTTTTGGTAAAGCAAATGGCAAATGGCATTGTTATGACATTGGGAAACAGCAGTTTGTCTACGAAAGAGACTGGACACACAACAAATCTACGGCCAATATTTGAATACTGTTCGGTTGTGTGCTACCCATACGAGGTCACCTTAGTAAGTGACATCGAATGAATACGAGGAAGTGCGGTGCATATGGCCACAGACTTGTTTAACAGACTCGGGAGTGTAACGATGATATTGAAAACTTTAGCTGCAATATGCTCGCAAGAAACTGCTTAAAAAATTTCAAAAACAGTCTTTCAGAGTAGAAAAGAACCAAATTCTTCACCCTCCAAGTATCTGTTTCGTATAAAATGTGAAGATAACTGTTCCCACGTAGGTGCACAAGTATTTTTCTTCTCACTCTCCATCTGTAAATGGAAAGGCAAGAAACTTTAATACATGATACCACAAAAATTACCCTCTCTCGCGTATTTATAGTGACTCGCAGAGTATAAATGTACATGTATATCGAATCTGTTACATATTCCTCTTAGGTAAAGAATAAAGAAAGCATAGAGTTTCACTGTTCTCCAACATTGAAGGCATTACAAATGAGGCATAAGTTGGTATTCAACAAACACGAGGAATTAAACTGATTGTGGGTTTGTTTAGAGAAAAATTCTAGAATCATCCTCCCAGTTAATTACGAAAACTATGGAAAATTTATACGAGGTGCATTCAAGTTCTAAGGCCTCCGATTTTTTTTCTAATTAACTACTCACCCGAAATCGATGAAACTGGCGTTACTTCTCGACGTAATCGCCCTGCAGACGTTCACATTTTTCACAACGCTGACGCCATGATTCCATGGCAGCGGCGAAGGCTTCTTTAGGAGTCTGTTTTGACCACTGGAAAATCGCTGAGGCAATAGCAGCACAGCTGGTGAATGTGCGGCCACGGAGAGTGTCTTTCATTGTTGGAAAAAGCCAAGAGTCACTAGGAGCCAGGTCAGGTGAGTAGGGAGCATGAGGAATCACTTCAAAGTTGTTATCACGAAGAAACTGTTGCGTAACGTTAGCTTGATGCGCGGGTGCGTTGTCTTGGTGAAACAGCACACGCGCAGCCCTTCCCAGACGTTTTTGTTGCAGTGCAGGAAGTAATTTGTTCTTCAAAACATTTTCGTAGGATGCACCTGTTACCGTAGTGCCCTTAGGAACGCAATGGGTAAGGATTACGCCCTCGCTGTCCCAGAACATGGACACCATCATTTTTTCAGCACTGGCGGTTACCCGAGATTTTTTTGGTGGCGGAGAATCTGTGTGCTTCCATTGAGCTGACTGGCACTTTGTTTCTGGATTGAAAAATGGCGTCCACGTCTCATCCATTGTCACAACCGACGAAAAGAAAGTCCCATTCATGCTGTCGTTGCGTGTCAACATTGCTTGGCAACATGCCACACGGGCAGCCATGTGGTCGTCCGTCAGCATTCGTGGCACCCACCTGGATGACACTTTTCGCATTTTCAGGTCGTCATGCAGGACTGTGTGCACAGAACCCACAGAAATACCAACTCTGGAGGCGATCTGTTCAACAGTCATTCGGCGATCCCCCAAAACAATTCTCTCCACTTTCTCGATCATGTCGTCAGACCGGCTTGTGCGAGCCCGAGGTTGTTTCGGTTTGTTGTCAGACGATGTTCAGCCTTCATTAAACTGTCGCACCCACGAACGCACTTTCGAAACATCCATAACTCCATCACCACATGTCTCCTTCAACTCTCGATAAATTTCAATTGGTTTCACACCACGCAAATTCAGAAAACGAATGATTGCACGCTGTTCAAGTAAGGAAAACGTCGCCATTTTAAGTATTTAAAACAGTTCTCATTCTCGCCGCTGGCTGTAAAATTCCATCTGCCGTACGGTGCTGCCATCTCTGGGACGTATTGACAATGAACGCGGCCTCATTTTAAAACAATACGCATGTTTCTATCTCTTTCCAGTCCGGAGAAAAACAATCGGAGGCCTTAGAACTTGAATGCACCTCGTATATCAAGATTTCCCTGTTGCTATTTGAATTCCGCTCTTCTGAAATACAAAAGCAGTCCCTTAGCCTCACTATTGCTTCTCGCAGTGCTCTTGTACAGATCTATTGAAACTCTCTAAGTGCGTCCCATCATTTACACAAAAACTTCGTAAAGATAATGCCCTCATAAGAGATGTCTATTTTTTTGAACAGTTCGCGACATAAAGTGAAAGAGATGCAATACTACCTGCTCTGCGTGTCAACGTTGCCCTCGACTTTTTCATCTTATCTTAGGCTACCAGGCACCGAAAAAAGATCGTTATGGGCATCGCATTTCCCGTACTTAAATTTAGGAAAAGGAGAGTGTAAAAAGCAGTAGGAATTGCGCATAGACAGCTTAATTTAACACGACTAAGTGGATTTTTTTTCTAAATGCAGAGTTGTTAAATCAACTTATCTAGCTGGGGTACCATACTGCACACCATCGTCGTGGGACTTAGTCTATCAATTACTTCTACAAAGATTCTCGAAAAAATCCGCACAACTATCTGATTGTAGAAAAGAGAGTTCTCACACTTTCGGCATCCTATTCCTTCAGTGAACCGGTTACGTATGGGTTTAGATCTATGAGGAATAACGTAAGCTTTGTTTGGCCTTATCGCACCCACTTACACCAGCTATTTAGAGCAGTTTGTCCTAGCCACTCGGTTATCCAGTTACTATGGAAAGCGAAATCTATAATCAGAGTGAGAGGAGCGCAAAAGAAGTTTCTCATTTATTAGCACAGCAATGAACAGGCTCCAGCTGAGTTCACTTCTCTCCCTCACAGAAAGTGATTGCCTGCAGCGTCGTGAGAAGGGTGACTCCATCAGTTTCGTTCAGTCTCTTCCTGGTGTGTGGATGGAGCTTTGTTCAAGTCACAACCCTTTCCACACAGCACTCTCCTACATTTAATGACGTGTACAAAATCTGCTCCTAAGGGTTGCAATTTTTCGCACTCCAAGAAATGCCCTCCAAGACGATTATGTGGCAATAAAAAGAAACAGTTTGATGAAGTACTCTCCAGAGAGCGTGCTGGAAGATAAACTATTCAGTATCTTTCCCTCCACAATCTATTCATCTGCTAGAGAGCTCTGTGAAAGGTTGCACGACGCTATACTCGCGTTCTGATCGTTACCTTTCCCCTATTCACTCGGTGTGCTCTGCCGCGTAGGGCACTAATGGTCAGTTAATAGACAGAGGAAAGGTTTATTGCTTTACCCACTAAAATAGTTCTCGTAACAAGGATACAAATTTAAATTTACAATAGACCTCAAATTTTAATAATATATTTGGAAGTTGTATGTATTCGCAGTTTGATTAAAACTGTGAATCTTAGGTTATGGAGTAGTGAGGCATCTACATGTAGGTTTGGCCCACCGGAGACGTGATAGAAAAGGTAACAGGAATATGGAAAGTTATCTTTGTATCTCCATATTTCCTAAGTTCCATAGATTCTATTGATTACGTGTAAATTATTTTCGAACAATGTTTGCCATTGTCCCTTAAACCACTGAGGAAAGGAGAGTGAAGGTGCGCAGACGTTAAAAATATTTTGCAAGTTTAAAAAATAATTCTGATAGTGGCTGTGGTAGAGAAAAGTTGTAATTTCTTACGATGTGGAAAGGTGCATTATGGAAAGTGTCTTCTCGAGATTTATCTCAGACAGATATTCAATGCTATGGCAGAGTGATCCCTGCCATTACGATCCAGTGGGGCAGATTCTGTTCTGCTTGTGAACTGCACTTAATTCGCGATCAGGTTTATCAATTCGCCATTTCGTTCACCGAATACATTTTGCATTTCTCCGGCATTTCAAACGATGTCAAAACACTGGTCATTGTATAACTGTGCTGACTGCAGCACGTATTTTAAGGAACCGTAATATTTTTGGCCTATTAAAGTTTTGAATTTTTGAGATCGGATAATAATTATAAAGTCAATGCAATTTTCATATCTTTACTTCAGATTTGCACCTTCCATAAATTTTATTAATTGATGTATCAGTTTTGTAAGATGGCAGTATACAACTCTGAGGCCTAACACAAATGCCTTAAGTGGAAGTAATTAAACCAGATATTCTCATGCCTAATCCCGTCAGCTTTTTCAATGAAAACCACTTCTGCTCATAGTAGATGTCCATAATCAAACCGCTCATTGGATCAGTGACTATTTTCAGGTCACTGCAGGTTAGCTACATCGAGATCTTCGTGAGCGCAGCTGCTCGACTTTCTGGTTACATGCTTTGTTAGACTGTGGTATTACAAGATAACAACAACGCAGAATAATAACTTCATACATTAATGCACAAGTCGTGTTTCATATATTGCTAATTAGGGAAAAATTAAATGCTGTTAGGAGGATTCAAATTGTTTTCAGTAATGGAGAGTTAACCAGTGTGCAATACAAAAGTATTTCAGGTATTAAACAGAATGTTCCGTTACGCTATTTAAATATGGGTGTCTGAGGAACCGTAACAGAGAACAGTCAAACTGCATCTTTTTTCTTTATTGGATGTTATTCATTCTTCAAGGAAGGGCGACCTTCAGGTGGGACTTAATGACCACTGTATGTTGTAGTTTAGAATACAAGTAACTTCAGTCACTGTGCAGACACCGTACAGCCTGTGCTAGTACGCTGTAATGGATCTTATTCACACCATGCGAAGTGAAAATAAGAAAGGTTCAATGACGGTTACAAGTCTAAAGCAAGCGATACTGTAGCGTAGGCATCGACACAAAATATCGCCGTCGTGCTGCACGCTACCGAACGTAACGCCGTGAATATAACAGTCAGTCCTGAAGGGGCTCCGCGAATGAGCATTCAATAAAGAGACGGCACCTAAGCACCGCGCCTTAAGGCAGGCAGCGAATAACCCCTAACATATACTAATGGAATCCAGCTTCATTTCGTGACGCCAACGCGTTGTAATTAATTAGGCAGTTTTGGTAAACTTATGGAGTACGGCAAGAATGTAATCCCGCAGGATATTAACACAAGACTGCTTAAATTACTATTAACTGTCAGAACGACTCTCTGCGATAGAGTCTCTCCAGTATTAGAATTTTATCGTCACATATTTCTTAGCGTGGATTTCATTAGTGAGGCTATAACATTATGATCACTCTTTGTTTCGCATATAAAAATTATTACAATTAGTCGTTCTCGGTGAAATTAATAATAATTACTGACGCTGTAATTAGTTCAAAGATTAGAATGAAATCCACAGTGCATAACTACGCCCAATTTCATTGCAAATGAGACACACTGAGAGTCTTGGCGAAGACACTGGACGAGCATTTGAGGGGAGCTGGCAATGTTGGTTCCCTTAATATGGTAGTTGGATTAGAGAACCTGGAAATAGAAATTGATTGTTGAAGTTAGACACAGTGGGAATTAGTGAAGTACGGTGCCAGGGAGAACTAGGTTTCTCGTTAGATGAGAGGCGACTAATCAGTAGCGCTTGCCTTCGTGCTTGCCAAATCCTAACTTGGCCAATAACGTCGCCGAATCTCTCCGTGACTGAGAAAGTTTGGCGTATTGTGGCTGGGCCCTGAAATAAACTCAGGGTTTTGACGATATAACGTGCCAATTGGACAGAATTTGGCACGATATACCTCAGGAGGAAATCCAACAACTCCGTCAATGAATGCCAAACAGAATAATTACTTCGATAAAAGCGAGAGGTGGACCAACGCGTCATTGACTTGCCCAATTTGTGGAATAAATCATCCAATTTTCCTGTAATTCTAATCATTTGTTTGTTTGTATAGTAGGAGAGCTTGAACTAGAGAAAATGAACCCAAAGGGAAGCCATCTGGTAGAAATTTGCTCAGGGCACAACTCAAATGGTTCAAATGGCACTGAACACTATGAGGCTTAACATCTGAGCTCATCATTCCCCTAGACTTAGAACTACTTAAACCTAACTAACCTAAGGGCATCACACACATCCATGCCCGAGGCATGAATCGAACCTCCGACCTTAGCAGCAGCGCGGTTCCGGACTGAAGCGCCTAGAACCGCTCGGTCATAGCGGCCGGCTGGCACAATTCAGTCATTGGTTTAAAAATCAGGGAAGAAGAAGCTATATACTTGGAAGAGCCCTAAAGACACCAGAAGGCCTAAAACCAATTATTTAAGACATACATGTCGCAAATAGCTCTTAAACAGTGAAACTTTTCCTGGGCCAGAGGTGGACTTCGACCGTAATTTATTGCCTGTGAAATGCAGATTAAAACTGAGGAGTTTTCTAAAAGGTAGGAATTTAAGAAAATGGTGCGTGGATAACTTGAAACAGCCAGACATTATTAACAGTTTCGAAGCTAGCATTATACAACAAAGGAGTATCAGTCAACGACTCTCTGAAATAGGTAAAAGTAACCCAACGGAAGATAAGTGGTTAGCTTTGAGAGATGAAATAGTGAAGGTGGCAGAGGGCAGCAGACGAACAATCAGACAAAACGACAAGACCTAGAAATAATGCTTGGATAATGCATGTGGCATTGAATTTAATTGACGAGAAGAGAAAATATAAAAAAAATGCAACAAATAAAGCAGGCCAGAGGGAATGCAGAAGCCAAAAACAAGTAAAAACAAAGTGTCAAAGCAAGAATGGCTGGAGCAGGTACACAAAGCTGTAGAAATATGCATGTCAATAGGAAAGGTAGAATAATGGTTCAAATGGCTGTGAGCACTGTGGGACTTAACATCTGAGGCCATCAGTCCCCTAGAACTTAGAACTACTTAAACCAAACTAACCTAAGGACACCACACACATCCATGCCCGAGGAAGGGTTCGAACCTGCGACCGTAGCGGTCGCGCGGATCCAGACTGTAGCGCCTAGAACCGCTCGGCCACCCCGGCCGGCAGGAAAGGTAAAGTCCACTTACAGAAAAATTAGAGAAACCTTTGGAGAAAAGAGATGTAGGTGTATCAACAACAAGACCTTAGATAGCAAACCATTACTTAACAAAGAAGGTAAGGCTGAAAGATGGAAGAAATATATGGAACAGCAGAGCAAAGGAGAGAAATTTGAAGACACTATTACGGAATATGAAGAGGATGTATATGAAGATGAGATGGAATATGTGATACTGCTAGAAGAATTAGGCAAACCAGTAAAAGACCTAAATCGAAAGAAAGCGAAGAAGTAAATGAAGATGAGATGCGAAGTGTGATGCTGTTAGAAGAATTTGGCAAAACTCAGAAAGACCCAAATCGAAATTAGGCCCTCGGAGTAGGCGACATTCCCTCGGAATTACTGAGATCCCTAGGAGAACATACCATGATTTAACTGTTGTACCGCCGGCCGATTTGGCCGAGCGGTTCTAGGCGCTTCAGTCTGGAACCGCGCGACCGCTACGGTCGCAGGTTCGAATCCTGCCTCGGGCATGGATGTGTGTGATGTCCTTAGGCTAGTTACGTTTAAGTAGTTCTAAGTTCTGGGGGACTGATGACCTCAGATGTTAAGTCCCACAGTGCTCAGAGCCATTTTAACCATAACTGTTGTACCTGGTAAGTGAGATATACGAGACACATAGCCTCAGACTTCAAGAACAATATTATAAACTTAATTCTCCAGAAAGCAGCTAATTGCAGGTTTGAATGTTACTGAATCATCTATTTACTAAGTCATCGTTGTAAAATACGAAATTGAATTATTTACGGAATGAATTCTAATGTAATGGAGGATCACACGAAGCTCAAAAATGGTTCAAATGGCTCTTAGCACCATGGGACTTAACATCTGAGGTCATCAGTCCCCTAGAACTTAGAACTACTTAAACCTAACTTATCTAAGGACATCACACACATCCATGCCCGTGGCAGGATTCGAACCTGCGACCGTAGCGGACGCGCGGTTCCAGACTGTAGCGCCTAGAACCGCTCAGCCACCAAGGGCCGGCTCACACGAAGTAATACGGACCCTAACCGTATCTTAGAAGATAATTCTGAAAAAGGCAAAACTACGTTTATAACATTTGCTGATTTCTTGAAATGTTTTAAAATGAGTGGAATACCCTTTGAAATTCTGAAGTTATCTGCATAAAGTGCACGTAATGAAAGGATGTCCACAACTAGTAACGAAACCAGCCTGCAGTTATGGAGTCAGACAATAATTGAGAAGAGAGTGAAATAGGGTTGTCACCTATCCTCCATGTTATTCAGTCTTTACATTGAGCAAGCAGTAAAGGAAATCAAATAAAAATTTTGAAAGGAAACTAAAGATCGGGGGAAACAAATAAAAACTTTGATTATTGCAGATGTCACTGTAATTCTGTTAGAGATAACTTGAAACATCGATTGAACGGAATATATAGAGCATCGACAAAAGTTAATCAAGGGTAATGGAGTGTAGTCCGGTTAAATCAGGCGACGATGAGAGAATTTAGCTAGGAGATGAGACACTAAAAGTACAAGTTTGTTTTGGTATTTGGGCAGCAAAATAAATGTCGATGCCTGAGGTAAGGACGATAAGAAATGCGGAGTGACAATAGCAAGGAAAGGGTTTCAGAGGAAGAGAAATATATTAACATCCACACATATGATAAAGTCCCTCGCCGCGTTTTTATATTCGTTTGTGAAGGCTAATCTCAGCAACTGCTGTAAAGATTGTTTGCGTATATAATATATCACTTCTATATCAAAAAAGTCACCCGACCGTGGATACTGAATGCTACCCGTCGTTAGTGTAATATTAATTTAAGTGTCACGAAGTATTTTCTGAAAGAATTTATTTGGAGTGTCGAATTGTATGGAACTGAAATGCAGAAACAAAGGAATTGTGAATTTGCTAAGGAGGGAAGTGTGATGGGTAAAAACTGCAGTGGCCGAGAGGTTCTAGGCGCTACAGTCTGGAACCGCGTGACCGCTACGGTCGCAGGTTCGAATCCTGCCTCTTGCATGGGTGTGTGTTAGGTCTTTAGGTTAGTTACGTTTACGTAGTTCTAAGTTCTAGGGGACTGATAACCTCAGAAGTTAAGTCCCATAATGCTCAGAGCCATTTTAACAATTTTTTTTAACTGCAGACGGAGAGCGAGGGTTGACTAGAGTAAACAGGTTCAAGTGGAGGTAGGCTGCAGCTGCTCTGCAGACGTGAAGTGGCTTATACAAGATAGACAAGCGTGGAAAACAGTGTGAAATCAATCTTCAGACTAAAATCAGAACAACATTAGCACTAAGAGAAACGTCAGTACTGCAAAGGTGCACGAGAAAGGGTATAGTATTGAGGTAATGATGGCATTTACTTGTAGTATTCTGAGTAGTTGTTTATTTCTGAAGAACATCTACATCGCCTGTTAATAGCATGCTTTTCACTCCGAGGTAACAATTTTAAGTTAGCGACAATCTGATCGGAAGTGTCCAGACAGCTCCAAGTAATCCGATGTTCACCGCTAGATTTCGTAAGAGGCGGACCCGCCAGTATAAAAGGAGGCGGGGAGTATTATGTTTACAGTAGAGGTCTATAACAGCAGAATGGATCGGTCAGGAGAGCTCAGTGCAATTGTGAAGTGGAAACGCGGACGAACAATCACAGGAGCAGACACACCTCATGTACTGACAGGCAGGAATCGTTGAGCATAGGAAAGGTGCTTGCAAAAAATCACACGGAATCAGCGGACGGAATCACTATTGAGCTCCAAAGTGCTTCCAGCGGTCCAACTAGGGCCATGACTGTGCTCAGGCAGTTAAAAAGAATGAGATACAATGGTCGAGCAGCTCCTCAAGCCACACATTACTGTAGTCAATGTTAAGCGACGCTTGAGGCGGTGTAAAGAGCGACGCTAGTGGACGGTATGTTCTGGCATAACCACAAGCGCCGGAACGAAGACCAGAGAAGTCGGTGAAACGTCTGCCATTGGTGCGCGGAATAGGACCGCACCACGACAGGAGCGCCCTCAAGCCGAAGTGAATATAAGCACCGCTCCTGCCAGCCTCGGCTGCTCAGATTGTCTCAGTATACGAACATTAGTGTACGGTATAGGCACAGTTGTAGACCGGCACTCACAGATCAGTTATCAGTGACGTGCGTCAACTTGCAGGGACGTTGTGTCTCGCAAGAACTTTACTGTTTGCATGTCGCCCATCGTTTGCGACTACTACTTGTAAATCTCCGAGTTAAGTATTGTCAATCTGCTTTATAGAAATAAAACTACTAATGTTATTTGCTTGAATTGTTGTATAGCATTCCGAGAACGCAGAATACTTTAAGGCAGCCTATACAAGACGAGTGGGCAAGACCCAACACAGTAGATAACCGGAAACGAGTAATTTTGAGTGATGACTCACGCTATACACCATGGCGATCCTGTGGAAGGGTTTCAGTTTGGCGAATGCCCAGAGAATGCTGCATGCCAGCATGTGCACTGTCAACAGTGAAGTGCGGTGGAGATACAGTGTGTGGGTGTTTTTTGTGGATGCCATGTGGTCCTGTTGCGCTTACGAAAACGCTGAATCCGTGGGGATGTTGTAGCTCATCGACCATTTATGGGCACGTTAGTGTGACCCTGAATGGAGTATTGCAGCAGGGCTGACAGCAAGCGAGTGCAGAAGGTTGTCACTGCAACTGTTCCTCAAACAGCGAACTCACTGGTACTGCACGAACTTGTGCAGGAAGGGGCAAGACAGGCAAGACAGATTTCCACACCGACAGTGGTAGTGATGTTTAAGGGAAGTATGCCTGATAGTGGTAGCGCATATGAAGAACAGGCCTGCCACTGCCGACTATAAATACTGAATATTTTGAAAGGAAATTGTTCTCAGTCTTGTACTCCTACTGGGTCGTGCCAGACGAGGTCACCACACGGACCCGCCTGTAGAAGCCACTGGGACAAGGCCACGGCAGGTCCTGCTCCATGCACAAGTCCCCTCTGGACTTGGTGCCACGGCGCAGCTGGCCATCCAAGGTCAGTTGCAGCAGCACAGCCGCTCCTGCCCAGGGGTCAGCGGTTCGCTCCCCATGCACACCAGCCACCTACTGCAGGACGAGTATCTCATCGAGGAGGGCATCGCTCACACGATACAGCCGGCTGCTGCTCGGGTCCGTAGCAGATGCGTCACACTCGAACGTACACAACGTTGGTGTGAGAACCGCGCTGCTGACTTACATAACAAGGCCGTTGGCATATGGTAGAGAATCTGTGTCAGGATCACGGGCTATGCAAGCAGCTAGCCCAGCAGAATTCAGCGGTCAGCCAGCCACTGACATGGTGCACTACACAGTGCAGATGCTTCAATAATAAACATGTTCAATTTGCTGATACCTTTCTCTGGCGCCTCCTGGGCTCCTATTTTGACTCCACCACCTACTCGCACCATCATCACAGCCTTCTCTTCCTGCACTGGGGGTACTATAATGTGAACACATCTTACAGCACTATGTCCTGTGTACAGCAGAGTAACATTATTGTATTATCAAGCCAATGTACCCGATCATAAAGCAGCATCTGTGAGGGAACCATTTCTGGATTGTAATATTTCTGGATAGTAACATTGACCTGCCCGTCGAGCCGATTTGAACCCAGTGGAACACCTTCGGGACGACTCAGAACGTCGACGTTTCTGGTTTCTGCTCTTGAGGAATAATGAACTGTCATTCCTCCACTGATATTCAGACGCTCCATTGGGAGTGTCCACGACAATAGGGGCAAGGGGTTGATGCATGCCTTATTAATGTCTACTAATGGGTTTCTGGATACTTTTGATCTGATATTTTACATTTCCTGCATCAAAAATGTTTGTGAAGGGATGCACCGTCTGTTCCATGCCAGTTCATTCAAGAAGCCAAGTAACAACAATTCACCATGACCGAAGGCGAATTAAAACAATTTCCACCTACATTATATCAAAACCAGCTAGAACGTTTCTTCCCATTCAACGCAGTAACAGGAGGTCCCAATCGTTGTTAGTTACGAGCGTCGTGCCTTCGGAACGACCAATAATACGTAGTTAATTTTCATACAAAGAAAAGAATTAATTTATTGTGATTTTCAGTTATAACTTCAAAACGGCTGACAGTGGTGGTTACGACACTGGACTGACATTGAGAGAGAGGAAGCCACAGTTCCCCATCCAGCCACCGAGATTTACGTCTTCCGTTGCTTCCCTAAACCGTTCACGACAGGAGACTGTATGGTTACTTTGAAGAGGACACACCCAATTTCTTTCCCTGTTCCGAGCTTGGACTCCATCTTTGATGACCTTCTCGTTGTCGGGCGTTGATCCCTAACCAGTGTATCATTTAGAAAGATATTGTATCCTCCAGAGTGAATAACAGACAGGAGGAACTATCGCTCATGTGTGTGGGATCGTACCAAACAGGACTAACATGAGCTATTGAACATATGCAAAGGAAAGCAGTAGGAGTGGTTAACGTTTGAATGACTCACTTGCGAGCATTGTGGAGATCAAGAAAAACCTGATCTGGCAAACATTTGTGGATAGACACCAACTATCCCCCAAATGCCTAGTTACAAAGTTTTAAGAACAAGTATCAAGTGAGGAATCTAGGAATATAGTACAGACCCCCACGTGTTGCACCCGTAGGGATCACGAGGACATGAACAGACTATTTACAGCACGTACAGGAACATTTGAAGGGCTTATTTCAATAGTGGTACAAGTCCATTACCTCCACTTTTCTCTCTATAATGCTTCTGCCGGCCGGAGTGGCCGAGCGGTTCTAGGCGCTACAGTCTGGAGCCGCGCGACCGATATGGTTGAAGGATCGAATCCTGCCGTGGGCATGGATGTGTGTGATGTCCTTAGGTTAGTTAGGTTTAAGTAGTTCTAAGTTCTAGGGGACTGATGAGACTGATGACCTCAGAAGTTAAGTCCCACAGTGCTCAGAGCCATTTTTTTTATAATGCTTCTGACATTAATGGTCCAAACAAACAGAAAGAAAGGTTCATCTCTAGCAAGAAGCCATATGCTTGAATATTTCTGGTGTCTCAACTGCAGATTTTTCAGCGCTCATTTAACCTTAGGACTCTGTATATCAGAATGAACAAAAATGGACTTGTACCACTATTGAAATAGGCCCTTCATTTAAGCAGTCATACTTGTCACACTCGATACGCGGATGGAACTGGAAGAAACCTAAAGATGTGATGACGCAGGAGCTACCATCTGTGATGCACTTTACTCAGGTTCAAATGGTTCAAATGGCTCTGAGCACTATGCGACTTAACTTCTGAGGTCATCAGTCGCCTAGAACTCCAGACTGTAGTGCCTAGAACCGCACGGCTACTCCGGCCGGCTTTACTCAGGAACCGTGCCGCATTTGTCATGGACACGGTGAAGAATGCGCACCCTTTCCGGGCTGGAACGTTCTCTGCAGGCGCTCAGACTGCAGTCCCATCCACGTGGCCTGCTTCTCACGCCAGCGAATGGAGAGTGTCGTGTGTTAAATGCAGCTCTTAATTTATAGAATTCCTTGTCATTTTCGAGGGTCTTAGATGTCTGAAATATTTGTAATCTGATGGATGTAACGACATGAACGCTTTTATTAAAATATTTTTGCGAGGTGGGGATTTGTTACCACTATGACACCACCCTCCTCTCTCTCCGCAACATTTGCCCTTCCCTCCCCCACCCCCCACCCCCGCCCGGCTACAAGCAGTGTGGCGGCCGCAGGCTCTCCGATAACCTTCGCCAGCAGGCGCTTCTGCAACGTTGACTGCTGCATTTCACAGCGACTGCACAGTTTAAATGTGAGCGGCTTAACAGGACAGCCAGTTACCAGCGGACGTTGGGCCGCCCATGGCTGTCGTTGCACCGCAGCGGTCCGCGGTCAATTACATGGACCGGTCTGCCGGTCGATACATAGGCGTTGCCAACACGGAGGACGTCTGCACCGCTCAGCTGGCATCTGCTTCAAGTTATATATACAACCAAAGCGAAACCGCAATTGCAAATTGCCGCTGTCGGCCAGAGTAATACGTTGATAAGGAAAGAGGGGAGAGCACTTTCTTGAATCAAATGCTACAATCGCGAAACTGCAGGCCAAAGTGTGTTATCTCTACCCTCTTTTACCTTGAGTTAGCTGGGATGCTAGATTACTAAGAAACTACTACTCACTTTTGGATGAAAACCTGTTTGTCAAATAACGAAGGTGATATTAACAGAAAAGTAGAAGTAGCCATCTACGCTTCGAGCAATTTCTATAAGTAGTTTTTGGCAGCGGAACTATTGACTTAGCCAGCTGACAGCGGTCTGTTGTTTCATATGTGGTACATGTTGCACCAGCACTGATATAATAATTCAGTTTAATGCATATAGCGTGAACTATCTGTTCTTGCCGTTAGATTAGAGTTTTTCAAAAAGTTTCAAACGTTTTCACAAGACTTTGTCTTCTACATGAATGAACTTAGAACATTAGAATGAATTAGAAATTACGTATCGAAACTGAAAGTTTACATTAATGCCTGTTCATGAGATTATCGGTAGCGGTCTGTCTTATGCAACTAGCTCTCTCCCTCACTCATTCATTACCCAATATCCGTCGAATCAAATTAGCAATAACACAACAACAAAAATACCAGAAATTTCGTTCACTCATCAACAATGAGCTGCCTCCACTATGAGTAGGACTGTGGATAGTATGGATCTCTCATTGCACCGTTGGTTTACAAGGCTACCTGTACACACGGTAGGTCAATTTCCTAGTTTTCTTTCTTTTTTTAAGGATTTTCTGAAAGGCTTAATCTATACGCCTACCCTCCCAACAACTCTGGGTTAACTACGACACCGCTTAACGACAACGTGTCCGCATCAGTCTGGAACGAGTTTTGCATCGTCTAATGTTGATTAAGCATCCGGTGAAGGACATATTGAACATCTGTCAATTATAAACGAAAACATTGATTCTATACGTAACTCTAACACGTACCGCAAAGTGTTATGTGCATTCATGCAGAGCATTTGCCCTTGTAAAACGGTATAATCATTGCGAAAACATAACCTGTGTTATTCTTTGCGTGAGTTAAAATTTCCCCTAAGTTTCTATCTTAATTCATGTAGAATATATATACTCTTGTGAAATCGGATGAATCTTTTTGAAATACCTTGTATATTACACAGAGCTGTAGAATGTAATAAGAAGGAAGTTCATCTTCGAACTTCGACAACTTCCTCCGTTGACCAACAAAAGACAGACATCATTAGTACAGGAAGATGAGGTTACATTATGTTTGGAGTCCACTGGTCTGACCAATACGAGGGTCCGCTGAAAAGCAATGCCTTCGAATTTTTTATGTGATAAATTACTTTTAAATAAAACTAACTTCATTAACATTCTACATCTTTATTCTTCATGTCCACATATTTATTTCCCAACATAGTCATCCTGGCGACGAATACTTCTCTCCCAACGAGAGGCCAGCTCACTGATACAGTCTGTAGAATATTGTAGACTTTATTGACGAATCCACAACCTCAGTTCTGCTTGCACCGCTTCATCACTATCGGATTGAAGTCCTCTAAGGCGTTCTTTAAGTTCTGGAAACAGGTAAAAAATTGGATGAGGTCCAAGTCAGAATTGATGAAGGATGATCGATGTTAGTGAATCCAAAGCGGCGGATTATTACAGATGTCGCAGCGCTCGTGTGTGGTCTGGCATTGTCATGCTGAAGGAAAGGATGCGCCCTGTGTGAACGAAATCTTCATATTCGAATCTCGATTACAGCACGCTGTTTCCCACGCACTGACATAGTTACGTTGCACATCGCCATGTTATCCGCTACAATTAAGAGCCTTTCAGTGACAGAGGGCGGCAGATATATAGGCACAGGAGAATAAAGATGTAGCACGTTAATAACGTTTGTTTCATTTAAAAAGCTTTACGAGTTTTCAAATAAAAATTCAGGGAAATTACTTTTCAGCCCATCCTTGTGTATCAATTACCTTCAGCATTGCTTTCAATTTATGCTATAAAATATTATGTCCTTTGTAAAAGACAAATACTTCATTTCATTTTGACCAGACAAGTTAAATAACATAGTCAGCAGATGTGGCTTGCAAAATTGCAAACAAATAACGTGTCCTATACCTTTAGGGGCAAAAATATACACGTAGTTGAGTTTTCTAAACTGATTGCTTTGAGATAATTACGAGAGACAAATATTTAGTTCGTTTTAACACAAACAACTTATAATTTACAGCAATAATTTTAGGTCATAGCAACTGTTCAAAGTTACTACTGCCAGCGGCCATACATACACCACAACCGCGCATAAAATTTCGTCTGATTCTCTCATATCACTATTGTCTAACTTACAATGAGACAAGCAGCTAAGACACAACCTGACAGGCCTTCTTCGGTATGTACTGCGGTTTCATACAAGGATTTCCTGTGCCACCATGAGAAAAAAATCCGTACGATTGAGACCCGGCAACCGCCTTGGCTATGGGACAGAGCCTCCCCTTCCTATCCAACGATCACTGTCATTTCAAGTGCTCCTGCACTCACCTCTGCCCTACCCACACACCTTTCTGCTCTATGGGCATAAATATTTTACATTCCAAATGCTACCGCACCCACCTTTACCCTCCCAGCACCATTGATGTCCATTTCCCATGCTTTTACACTCATTTATGCCCTCCTGGCCCAACAGGTTAACTTTTCACCTGCTCACACACTCACTTCTCCCTATGGATTCTACAGTTTTCCTTTTCAAACTTTCCTGTCCTCACATCCGCCCTCAGGGTACAATCTGTCCGTGTCCTTTTTTGAGTTCTTTTGCACCATTTTAAGCCGTCTACGTCTATTCCTATGTTTGGTCTCCTTACAGACTCTTTTCAGATGGCTCGCTCCTCGGCTGCTGTCAGTCTTGCTAGCCGTTCCAGGTCTGCCCACACCAGCATGGCGTGAGGCCAGGATCACAGCCTAGGGACACCACCACCAGACATCTCGAAAGTCTCCGTTCCCCCACACAGCCACTGCTGGACGCCAGCTGTGGTCGCCCTGCTCTTGGGTTTGGCCGTGGGATAAGTGATACTGCACACCAGATCC
Source organism: Schistocerca nitens (assembly GCF_023898315.1). Taxonomy (NCBI): domain Eukaryota; kingdom Metazoa; phylum Arthropoda; class Insecta; order Orthoptera; family Acrididae; genus Schistocerca; species Schistocerca nitens. The sequence continues at coordinate 623,453,309 of NC_064616.1, read as the reverse complement.
ACATTCATCCAACGACATCAACATTGTGTAGCCCAGGAAAACAATGACTCCTCCTTACCAGAGAATTTTAATAATCTTTGGTTCCGAGCTTCCAGTGCCACGGACAATGCAAACCTGTCACCATATCAATAGGATTGGGCCCCAGCTTCCAAGGATGTAAGCCCATCTCTGTTCCCGGCACCATCCTCTCATCCTTCATGTGGGTTGGTGGAGAGGGTCAGTGTGGTGTATGGACCACTCGCCTGGCTGAACTGCTAACTCTCTCACATCTGTGGTATGTGAGTAACCTAACCCGGAAGGGTTTACAATTGCAGACGATAAAACTTTAATCACATAAACTGACTGGAACAGCAGGCAGCAGTGCGAGTGCTGCTAGAGATCGCTGGCCTCACTGACCTGTTTACTTCCACGGGCCACGTGATCGCAAATGGTTCTTCTAGTATCCCTATGTAGCCTGGGTATTTAGGGTGGTGCAACGCCACTCCATCGAACTCTGTACCAGGCTGCACCCACAGTTCTTCAGTCAGAGTCTCATTCAAAATCTTCACTATGTATGATTCTGTTTCACACCAGCCACCGTCGACTAAGGGAAACGCCAATGTCTGGCTTCACCATCAGCAGGACTTGGCCTCTGCATCACAGACAACTATGTACTATCAGCCGTCGACCGTCGCTATGTCAGCTTGTTCTACATCCGAATGAAAATTAAACTTCGACTGTTTCATCATTACGGCCTTCAGCCCAAGATTAGACTTGTGTAAATTCAGTGGTGATTACGAACTGTTGTACTGATTAACTTTTCTTGAAAGGGGAATACACATGGACTCTATCAGGACTGCAACAACACGAAGGGATTCCTTAAGCCGGAAACTGCAGAGCGAGCTGGAATTGTATAACCACTCACCGGTGATGCAAATGCCCATAACAGAGAAGTGGCTATGGAGCAATGGAAGAAAGTCGTTTGGTCCTATGAGTCTTGTTCACACTGTTTCCAACTGATGGCCGACTTTGCGTCCCAAGAGTGAAATATAGAGGGAGTTGAGTGACGATCTGGGCAGCCATATCGTGGTATTCTAAGATTATTCTGCAAGGTCGCATTATGTAACTTAGGTCCATCCAATAGTGCAATGTTCGTTCCCCAATAATGACGTTGTGTTTCAAGACGACGGGAGTCCTGTTCACACACTTCGAATCGTCCAGGACTGGTTTTGTGAGCACGAGGATGAATTGCCGCATCTTCCCTGGCCATCACAGCCAACAGATCTCAATATTACTGAAATTTTGTGTTCTACTTGGGAGATAAGGGTGAGTGATCGCTATCCACCTCCATCATCGTTAGCTGAACTTGCCACTATCTTACAGGGAGAATGGTATAAGATTCCCTTGAGAAGCATCTAGCACCTGTATTTATCCGTTCCGAGATAACTAGAAGTTGACTTGAGCGCCGGCGGTTTTCCTACACAGTATTAGGCAGGCTACTGTATCGCGTTTCCATATATTTGTCTAATCCCTGTACTCCGCATCTACGGCCTTTGGACATCAACATATAATATCTATTAAATTCTCTGAAGAGTCACAGAGGCTTCTCGCAGTTCAGATTGTCGTACCAAACCGAACTGCGAGGAGATTCTAAGATACTTCAGAGATACAGCGGAACCTGGCAGTCCAGAAAGTTTCGAGACTGGATTAATGCAAAAATAGAGAAAAATCAAAACGGTGGTTTAATGCTTCTTCTGTTCTATTATCTCCCCCTCCCCCCGATCCCCCACTTAAGTGCGATGCACAGAACGTTCAAACACCCTTGTGAAATGTCACAAAAGTCTTTGTTTGGCATGCTGTTAAACCTGCGTGACCGCGAGACCACTACGGTAGCAGGTTCGAATCCTGCCTCGGGCATGGATGTGTGAGATGTCCTTAGGTTAGTTAGGTTTAAGTAGTTCTAAGTTCTAGGGGACTGATGACATCAGATGTTAAGTCCCATGGTGCTCAGAACCATTTGAACCATTTTTGAAATCTGCGTGTCACATTGGCTTGAGTGTCGGTTATGTCGTCAAAGCGTTGACTCTTCATGTGAATCTCTGCACTTCGCCATTACCGACTGGTTTCATGTTTATGAGACAAAGTCTTATCACTCGTGATGATTTTTCCCAGAAAATAATTGTCCGCGTTCTGCATTTCAACCAAGTTGTGGCAGGCGTCCAAGTGCCGTTGGTTTTGTTCAAGAGTTATGGCGTGTTGGGCGAACTTTGCACACATTTCTCTTCTTCAGAACGTCCTGTAAATTGTTTTGAACCCTTGGTTTAGAGGTGGTACTCCATTACGGTTTGTGGCACAACAAAGTACACACAGGTCCACTAATTAGCACTGACTGTTTACAGCTGACTGCTCGACTGTACATCAGCTGTTTGCAGTTTTAAGTTCAAGGTGCCACCGTAGTTACTGTGTTTACGTCGCTTGTAAGCCAGGAATAAAATCAGTCTCGGAACTTATTGAACGGGTGGTATATATGATACATAGCAATGTTAGTTCTTCAGATTCAGAATTGGGAATTAGTGCCCTTCCAAGAGTATTAAGTGAGATAGTCGTCAAATATGTGAGAAAGTTTCATTCGCACATTAATTAAAAAGCCTACTTGAGTTCCAAAACTTTTGTAGCCGACCACTGTAAATTAAAAAAAAAGAAAGAAGAAAACGAGGCTTAATTGTACAGACTGCATTTCTGCACTGAGATTGAGCCGCAGTAAGATACTACATAGTCATACAGTAAACCAGAACATCATCAGTTGGATTTGGCTTATAAGTTCATCAGTGACGTAAAAAGACTTGGTACCAATAAATTATTTAGCCTTGCATTAATTGTTCTTTATTAGTAGTTACATTTTTCTGGTTACTAGTATGCTAATGAAATTGTGTGTTTCTAACTAAGGGACACCTCTTTGAACCAAACTGAGTTACTCTACCTCTTAATGAAGCTGGTTCTAATACCTGGTATGAATTCAACGAAGTGAGCGGAGCTGACCTTAAAAATACAAGTTTTTCTGTTGTTTCAGACAAACAAGAAATCGCTAATTTTCAGGGGTATTTTTTTGTAGCAGCAGGCACATCATTTGAGGCAATGGAGAGGATTTGGAGCATTGGGCCAGAGAAAAGTGTGCCCTGGGCGTGGGAGCAGAACGCGAGGAGAGGTCAGCGCCCCCTGCGCGCCATGGCGGCGTGCACCCGCTGCTCGCCTGTTTCCCTGCCACACTGTGCAGCCTGCCAGCATAATCTACGATAGCGTGATTCCGATACATTACACGTAGCGGGCCGCTCAATTTATGGACGCGCCGTCGTTCCGTCTGCTTAAATATTTCAGCCGCTTTAGGACGGCGGCCGCCCGCTGACTCTTTAGCGCTGACAGAACAGCTTGCGACGTATCTGATTCCTCAGATGTTTGTTACCCTGCCGCGGCAATAACTTCGGCTGGAAACATAGGAATTGCAGAATCGGAATGTGGTCCGTAAAATATTTACCAGAGGCGTTATGCGTGGTGTACAGGCGCTCACTTCCTGTACTGTGGAGGTGCGATGCCAATTGGGTTTAACACATCGAGGGCCACACGCCGGAAACGTTACGGACCTTACCAGCGCAAATACTACCGGAAATCAGAAGTGTTACGCCTCAAATGGTATGACCGAACGTTGTGAAACATACTCCAGGATTTCCATGACTGTGTCGTATGGTGATCAAAACTTCATCCATATGCGAACATATTTTTAATATTTTCAGTAGAGGAAATAGTCATTCCTACAGAAGGAGAATGGTGTGACTGCGTAATTTCTATTGGATGTGTGTAACATTACCTCAACTAAAAATCTTTTGAATGTTGTGGCTATTCTTATTTTCCGTGTTTGCTAAGAAAAATTGGAGAGAAACGCTTCATTTTGCAAGACACCACTTTTTTTGTTTCAGTATTTTATGTGCTACCTTCACTCTGATTTTTTTGTTTATTTTCCTCCGTAAAAATTATTATTACATGCTAACCTCCTGTCCGCAGCTCGTGGTCAAGTGGCTAGCGTTGCTGCCTCTAGATCACGGGGCCCCGGGATCGATTCCTGCCGGCCGAAGTGGCCGTGCGGTTAAAGGCGCTACAGTCTGGAACCGCAAGACCGCTACGGTCGCAGGTTCGAATCCTGCCTCGGGCATGGATGTTTGTGATGTCCTTAGGTTAGTTAGGTTTAACTAGTTCTAAGTTCTAGGGGACTAATAACCTCAGCAGTTGAGTCCCATAGTGCTCAGAGCCATTTTGAACCATCGATTCCTGGCCGGCCTGTTGATTTTTTTCTCTGCCCGGGAACTGGGTGTTTTTGTTGTCCTCATCATTTAATCTTTTTCCTTCGTGACAGTGGCTAGATTGGACTGTGTAAAAATTGGGACTTTGTACGAGTGCTGATGACTGCGCAGTTGAGCGCCCCACAAACTAAACGTCATCATCATCATCATCATCTGTTAACCTCTTGTAAATGAAATATCAATTTTTGGCTAAAAGATATTTACTTGTACAAAGGAGCGATAGTTAGGCTACAAATATTTTACGTTAGTTTACGAATACAGTTAAAGACATAACCATGTAACAGAGTTGAGGTATGATATGTTGTTTGCAGACGACAAGCTGTAGAATGCGTGGTAGACGTAATACTAGCAGCATACACAACTAATAGGTCCATGGGATGTGTATGAACAAATACGTAACTATGTTATTTCCAGATTGATATCTAGACGTAAGTCTTTCAGCACAACGTCAGTGTACAACATATAATGCTCCAACTCTATGACATGATTGTTTAACCGTATATGAAAACTAAGGTAATATATTAGACGCCTAATAATTGTTTCTTTGTACATGTAAATATCTTTTAGCCAAAAATCCATATAAGCTAGACAAGAGGTTACTGTAGAATTATAATTTTTCAGAAAGAAAATAAACAAAAATTCCAATGAAGATAGCACATAAAGTACTGAAACATGTATGGGTAATAACAAAACAATGAAATTTGTCTCGCATAAGACGGAGCTTCCCTTCAGTGTTACTGGAAATCTTTAAGTGGAGATACCAACATAGCGAGACGTTAATGTACAGCTTATCGACATCTTTCGGAATTTAAGAAAGACAGCATCTTTGACACGAGAATCAGATGGCAGGTGGCAGCAATAGTACTGGAGGGTACATAAAGCGTGTGGGGGGACGCGGATAACAGTGGAGTCGTTTCGTAATGCGGAAACGGATCGATTTATCTGACGTCCTAAACTGCGTGATAATTGGCTTTTGGACCAAGGGTGCAGGCGTTTCCAAAACAGCTAAGTTTGTAAACTGTACGCATGCCACCGTAGTTAAAGTACACCGTGCATGGCAAAATGGCACTATTCAAAACTGGCACCGAGGAGACAGTGGTGCACCACAGACCAAAGACGATAGGGCAGAGAAGTGTACGGGCGAACAGACGTGCGTATGTTGAACAACTGCCCGCCCAGAGGAAGAAAGGGGCCACCAGCACTGTCTCCTCAACGTCCGTTCAGCGAATGCTGCAGGCGCCTGGTTCACGTACCCACGCTGACTGCTGTTCATCGGCGACGGAAGCTGGAATTTGCACGCGAATACTGCAACTGGACGTCCACTGAGTGGTAACAGGTGGCCTTTCCACATGAATCACGTTTTATTCTCCATCGGACAGATGGCTGTTTGCGTGTATGGCGTGAAACGACTGAAAGCAAACGAGGAGGGGGCGCAATGGTCTGGTGAATGCTTTCGTGGCGTTCCCTGGATGATGTCGTCATTCTGGAGCTTACAGTGGATCGACATTAGAATTCATTTATCCTTGTGTACCATGTTTATATCTATGTGCAGTTTGTTTTTCCTCACCATGATGTCATCCACCAGCAGGACAATGCAACGTATCACACAGGTACGTACGTGGTTCGAAAAGCACCAGGATGAGTTTACGAACTCCCCTGGCCACCAAACCCCCGATTTTAACCCAATCTAGAATATGTTGGACCACCTCGATCGGGCTGTTTGCTCAGTGGATCCTCATCAGAGAAATCTAGCGCAGCTGGCCACGACACTTGAGTCGGCATGGCTGCACATCGATGTCGATACCTTACAAAAAAATGGTTCAAATGGCTCTGAGCACTATGGGACTGAACTACTGAGGTCATTAGTCCCCTAGAACTTAGAACTACTTAAACCTAACTAACCTAAGGACATCACACACATCCAAGCCCGAGGCAGGATTCGAACCTGCGACCGTAGCGGTCATGCGGTTCCAGACTGTAGCACCTAGAACCGCTCGGCCACCGCGGCCGGCGATACCTTACAGAAACTCACTAACTCTCCTCTTGCACGACTCGAAGCGGTCCGCGCTGCGAAAGATGGTTATTCAGGTTTTTAATTGGTGGTCACATTAATATGAGTGGACAGTATAGGAGCAAAACGTCAGCTCTCACAGACAGTTATCTGTACTGCGATGATTGCAGAACTCGCGGTGGTGTGGTGGACTCAAGACAACAGTGTGGCAAGAAGTGGAGACATGTGTCCCTCCACAACGAGAAGGTGGCAGAATTCTTCGAGTGGCTCTGTGGAACAGACAGATGACAACATCTGAAATGCGGGCAGAGGCAACACGCACACTGTCATCACGAACCATCAGGAAATGCTTATTGGAAGCTAGGTTGAGATCTCTAGTTGCCATGCCTCGTTTACCGCTAACACCATACCACAGGTAAGAGACACTATCATGTTACAGCACCAGGGACAATTGTGACACTGAATGGCATTCTGTGATGTTCAGCAATGAGTCTCGGCTCTGCCGGCCGCGGTGGTCTAGCGGTTCTGGCGCTGCAGTCCGGAACTGCGGGACTGCTACGGTCGCAGGTTCGAATCCTGCCTCGGGCATGGGTGTGTGTGATGTCCTTAGGTTAGTTAGGTTTAAGTAGTTCTAAGTTCTAGGGGACTTATGACCTAAGATGTTGAGTCCCATAGTGCTCAGAGCCATTTGAACCATTTTTAGTCTCGGCTCTGGTTGCGGCAATCAGATCGATGCCAACGTGTCCGTGAAAGGAAACAACGATTTTGGAGATCGTTGCCTCCTTGGGACTCCTGGACTCACGGCCTGGAGAGTTACTGAATACGACAAAGAAGACTGATGCGGTAATTGTTGAAGGGAGTCAGAATGTTTGCTAGACTTTGGCAAGAGTGGTAAACTCTGTTGTCATAGTTTTTCTGACTAGGGCACCAAGTGGCAAAATCCAGCAGAATAATGCAAGAACTCATATTGTTTGCTTCCGTGTCATAAAGAAAACAAGAATATGTTCGTGATCGTGGGGGGGTGATATCTTATACTGATCTTGATGATGGCAGTCAACTCAGAATGGAATCAAAGTTTGATCATTTAATGCCCGTTATATACTGAGGATATCTGCGGAGCTTGATAACTATCGGTTTGGTGTTTCTTTGTGTAATACTTCTCATTTCCATCGAAGTTATATGGTCGTATTGATCATAAGATTCCGGAAGTAATGTCAGATGAGGTGTATAACGTTATTCGACGTATGAAGACCAGGAAGGGATCGAGATATTATCGTGTTTCGATAGAAATGATTCAATCTGGAGTAAAAGGTTTCCAAAAGAATTTGCAGAATTACTTACAGACTTTTGTTTGAAGCCGACAAGTCTCCAAATATGGAAGAATAAGAAATATTCTTCTTCCCAGTAAAGGATACAAACTACTCAAGAAAACCACAGAGCTAAAAATCTACAAAATATTCGCTAAAAGTATCACCTACCTCATAGAAACTACATCATCTTTCAGTCATACAAAGGAACAAGCTGGAATTAGAAGTGTATATAGTGCAACGAACCTCCGGTAACTTTTAAAGAGAGTAGATGGAGAAGTATGGTTTATGCTGTATCTGTGTTCTGAGACGGATAGGTCAACGTTATGAGAAATAATCTGCCAAAGACTTCAGCTGCAACTAATATAAGGCTCCCATGAGAAGTTACATGGGACTAGCCTCTAACTTCACCCAGGACACAGAACGGTAGCCCTGCCAGCAATGACTGATTGCGTATCATGTTGTGCTATAGTATACCTCACTGACGCCGTTCATACCTGACCGGACTGCTTATCGCATGTCACTTGGACAACTCTGAGTTGCGAATATATGGATGCTGATGCACATATGTGACCACAGACTATGTGGATACTTCTCTGAGCCTTTCTCTACAACTTTACGACGATACAGTGCGGATTGTTGCTGTGAGTTATCGAGTGATAATTGTGTACCCATCCTTACTGTAAAATAAAGAGTGTTCGCTGCACATACCAGTATATTTGCAACTTCCAATAGATGAACAATCACAACATTTTATGGTTACTAACACCCCATTTGGACTATGCAGATAATACCAGCTGCCATTCGAAATTTCAAGTGCACTAGCATTTTTCCAACGTTATTTAGAATTGAGGTTTCAGAAGATTCCATATACAGCTAACTATATGGACGATATATCTTAGTAAATGGTGCTACAAGAAACATCTAACAAACTTACATCTATTGTTCCAAACACTACAACCAAATGAATTAATGTCCAACCTACAAAAGTGTGAAGTCTTTCAAGAGCGTGAACCGCGACGGAATAACAATCTTCGCATACTTGAGTAAAATACTGAGGTACCCCTGGTAATACAAGAGGTGGGCAAAGTTCAGTATGCAACAGCTGGGTGGAATGACAGCAAGAAAGGACAGTTGATGTTGCATGTAATACGTCCTCAAGATAGAATTCATTACTACACACCATAACGCACTACTGACCATTAAAATTTGCTACACCACGACGATGACGTGCTACAGAGGCGAGATTTAACCGACAGGAAGAAGATGCTATGATATGCAAATGATAAGCTTTTCAGAGCATTCACACAAGGTTGGCGCCGGTGGCGACACCTACAACATGCTGACATGAGGAAAGTTTTCAACCGATTTCTCATACACAAACAGCAGTTGACCGGCGTTGCCTGGTGGAACGTTGTTGTGATGCCTTGTGTAAGGAGGAGAAATGTGTACCATCACGTTTCCGACTTTGATAAAGGTCGGATTGTAGCCTATCGCGATTGCGGTTTATCGTATCGCGACATTGCTGCTAACGTTGGTCGAGATCCAATGACTGTCAGCAGAATATGGAATCGGTGGGTTCAGGAGGGTAATAAGGAACGCCGTGCTGGTTCCCAAAGGCCTCGTATCACTTCACTAGCAGTCGAGGTGACAGGCATCTTATCCGCATGGCTGTAACGGATCGTGCAGCCACGTTTCGATCCCCGAGTCAACAGATGGGGACGTTTGCAAGACAACAACCATCTGCACGAACAGCTCAACGACGATTGCAGAAGCATGGACTATCAGCTCGGAGACCATGGCTGCGGTTACCCTTGACGCTGCATCACAGACAGGAGCACCTGTGATTGTGTACTCAACGACGAACCTGGGTGCACGAATGGCAAAACATCATTTTTTCGGATGAATCCAGATTCTGCTTACAGCATCATGATGGTCGCATTCGTGTTTGGTGACATCGCGGTGAACGCACATTCGAAGCGTGTATTCGTCATCGCCATACTGGCGTATCACCCGGCGTGAAGGTATGGGGTGCCATTGGTTACACGTCTCGGTCACCTCTTGTTCGCATTGACGGCACTTTGAACAGTGGACGTTACATTTCAGATGTGTTACGACCCGTGGCTCTACCCTTCATTCGATCCCTGCGAAACCCTACATTTCAGCAGGAAATGCACGATCGCATGTTGCAGGTCCTGTACGGGCCTTTCTGGATACAGAAAATGTTCGACTGCTGCCCTGGCCAGCACATTCTCCAGATCTTTCACCAATTGAAAACGTCTGGTCAATGGTGGCCGAGCAACTGGCTCGTCACAATATGCCAGTAACTACTCTTGATGAACTGTGGTATCGTGTTGAAGTTACATGGGCAGCTGTACCTGTACACGCCATCCAAGCTCTGTTTGACTCAATGCCCAAGTGTATCAAGGCCGTTATTACGGCCAGAGGTGGTTATTATGGGTACTGATTCCTCAGGATCTATGCACCCAAATTGCGTGAGAAGGTAATCACATGCCAGTTCTAGCATAATATATTTGTCCAATGAATACCCGTTTATCATCTGCATTTCTTCGTGGTGTAGCATTTTTAATGGCCAGTAGGCAGCAGAATGACATCACAGAGATAGTAGGATGCCGTCATTGTGTCTACTAAGGAGAGTCGAATAACAAAGCATAGCTCTGGCACAAGAATAACTATTCAGTATACTGACCCTGCAAAATACGTCCGCCACTACTTCTGAAAGGCAAAGTTGAGACACCTTTCAGCTGCAACTGTCGTGACATGAGAAGCTGACCAGACAAGAAAGGCAGACCCCAAGAGATGTCATGGCCACCTCAGGGTGTCAAAGTACATGGTCTACCTCTATAAAAATATTACTCCTGTTCCAGTGGAAGTATGCTAGTCTGCAGCCAATGAGCCCACAGGGGGGACCTGTGTCAGTCTGGCATCTACTAAGTTTGCAGATCTCCTGCTCGTCTAGTCATCCATAATCTTTGATGGAGCAATGTGCCCCACCTGGGGGACATAGCTGCCGTGAGCTGCAGAGACATCATCTGAGTCAAGACTGATGGGGAGCTGTGGGCGCCATCACCCAGCAGGCTTTCTGGTAGCCAAACCAGCAGGTCCAGGGAGCAGACCACAATCTGTCATCGTAGTATTTGCCGTTTCCCCCATCCGCCTCTGTTCCTGAAAGCAGACTTCGATGCTGCTGCCCTTTGTCCTGTTGGGAGGTCGCTGTATAACTCAGTATGACTACATGCACTTGGAGCGGGGATGGTGGGTATCTACCGGTGTGCCATCTACGGTGTGATCGAGTGCGCCCCTGTTACACATTTTCTAGAGCTCCAGCTACCATGGAGAGCACAGATGACAATGCCAGTACGGCACGGCCAGGGACCCCGTGGCGTTGCTTGAAGCTGACTTTGCAGCTCCATCGGTCGCCGCAACCGAGACAGCGTGCAGACCCAAGAGTGAGCACATTCCAGCGTGGCATGCGCAAGCAGCCTGTAAATCAAGACAATCGTGTATCTTTCAACAATAAGCCTATTCTTTGTTAATTATGTTTGATTAGTGCCTTCAGACGCCAGACAGGCCATCTCATACCAAGCAACTGTTAACCTGTGCCCAGGGATGGTGGTCCATCGAGATCCTAACCTTGACGACTTACCACTCCAAATCGCCACACTTCTTAATAATTCATGTAAGAAATGCCCGAAGTGTAAATGGTTAGAACAGAATCAGTGGCCGTTCAAAAGTAAATGCAGTGTCTAAAGTTCGCTCCTTTTCTGCTGACTAATAATTCATCAAAAGCCTTAATCTGGCCACAGATGCCTCTCGACATGGCAACAGGGCCCTCCTTTCTCGCAGAAACAATGATGGGCATGAATTACATAGTATGTGCATCTAAAACGCTAACTTCAATCCCAATGAACTATTCTCGAATCGAAGAAGAAGTTCTTGAAATCATATTTGGCTTCCATATATCAAATACATTTTATTACGGCACAAAATGTCCCCTCGTTACTGACCATAAATCACCGATTCCCATGTTCGGCCCCAAGAGTCAATCGAAAAAATGGCACAACGCCTCTAAACACTATGCCCTCTTCACTACCGGCCGACAGCACAACATGCTAATACCAGTGCTATATCCAGAGTACTTGTGATGCCAGTCTCCACATTTCACTCTCAGAAAACCCAAGATCTTCAAATTTATGACACCCTACAAGACCATCTACCTGATTTTTCTCTCATAGCAGTTGTAATTACAAAGGACGCGCTTGAAGACTCCCTTCTAAAGCAAATTATGAAATATATTCCTTTTAGATACCTGCGCATACTTTTCTCTCAAAAATGGGATCCACATGGTACAGGAAGTACTGAGGAAGACAACAGACGACAACTACTGTCAGGCACTCATCGCACCACTGCTGTGTCAGAAAGTCATAAACTTCCTGCACACTGGCCACTGGGGGGTTCACACGCAGGACGGCGCTCACAAGGCGGCATGCCTGCTCAACATCATGCGGGACATAAGTCAGCCCACTCCTGCGGCTTTTGTGCGTCGATCTCGTCAGCACTCCCTCAATAGTCCCACGACTGGCCAATGCCACAGCTCCTGTGAGAGCGCTGACATTTGGATTTCATCGACTCATTCCTGCGAGGGATGGGCCCATCGTCATCGAAACACACTCCAAATTCACACATTTCATTCGAAGTCCAGTACCACAGAAAGGAAAACAATAAGCAACCTGCAGAAAATATACAACGTTGAAGAGGTCGCAAACGCTATCTTTTGGACAAGGGCTCTCAATTCTCATCTAGTTTGTTGCACCGTACTGGTACAGCATGAAAAGCAGCTGCCCCCACGCCTGGAAGCTTCCGTCTCAAACTAACCGCCGTTTGCAGTGGGGCTATCTTGATGCAGCTCTAGAACCCAAAAAAAGGCAGACCAATAATCGCAGGTAAAGCCATGCTAGAAAGTCCACCACAGTGTGCGACCCTTTTCCATCCCCAGCATCAATAACTCTCAGCAGGGTTTTGGAGACTGGTACACAAGCACCAGGCGGCTTGAGTACCATGACGATACCCCAGCTTTAAGCAGAGGATACACTGCCACCACAGACATAATCTGATGTCGGTATGGACATACGATCCCTAGTTGGGCTGTCCACCAACGCTTCCTCCTATCAGTATGGTGATTCTGCTGTCAATCGGGACAGTTTCGATCCTAAGGATTACTGAAAGGGGGTAGGGATGCTATACCTGTGTCCCCCGACAATGAGGTTGATAGTACGCTGCCAAAGACCGCATGCGGCTGACAACTGACGCACACTACCAGTCACATGGGTCTGGCCACTTGATGCAACGCAGTAAATAAAACTGGCCACCTGGCCGGCATGAACTAACTTCGTACCGCGCCATGCTCTAGAAGCTACTTCGCCCACGCTGTACATACGTATGTGATCGGACTGTTTGTAATGCAGGGTGGCGCAAAAGTCACAAGACAACTGGTTAAAAAAAAAAAGTAACAACAAGACGTAGTTCAGTTGGAAGAGTTAACTCATTAAGTTGTGGCGGTAACTGTGTCTTGTCAAGTTGGTGTACAATACAATGACAAACAAAAGAAATACAATAATCAAACTAGTGGATTATTGAAAGCGTGATCTGTCAGACGTATTTACGCTCTAGTTTTCCGAATTGTCACGATGGTGAAAAGAGAAGAAAGGATATTTGCGTTGAAAACTTTTTATAAAAATGGTGCTACTGCAGCTGTCAATGAATGAGGAAAACAGCTGAGATTAAAACCACTGTCTAGACGAACAGTGTACGACATACGAAATAGGTAAGAAGAACATGGATTTTTTTATGGATGCACCAAGATGTGACCGCCCAACAAAAGTAGGGAAAATGAATTGCGAGTATGTTTATCTGTGACTCAAAGTCCGCGAAAATCAACCAGAAGATTAGCATCTGAGCTCCATTTATCACGAAGGTCAATGCAAAGAATGTTACACAAACAGAAGTTTAAAGTTTACATTCCACGTTTACGACATGGGTCACTTGAAGATGATGCAGATCGACGTCTAACCTATCCAGTAAAATTTTGTGGTCTGACGAGGCCCATTTTAAGTTAAGCGGACATGTTGACAGACATAACTAAACTTATTGGTGTACTGACAATCAAAATATTTTGTTATAAGAAGCACTAAATCAACCTGGTGTAAGTGTTTGGGTGGCAGTATCATCATTTGGCATACTTGGACCATATTTTTTTGAAGGTACAGCGAGAGGAGATAACTATTTGGATATTCTTCAGAATTACGTGGTACCAGGACTTATGACGCATGCTGAAAACTTTCAAGAAATTTACTTTCAACACGATGGTGCTCCACCACATAGTGCCATTGCTGTCCGTGATTATTTAAACGTAACTTTCCAAAGGAAAGTGATTGTTCGAGGGACAGGTATTGACATGCCTCCACGTTCACCAGATATCAAGCCCATGGATTTTTTTCTGTGGGGTGTCGTCAAGGTCTCTGTTTATTCTCAAAAGCCTTAGATCGTTACTAAACTAAGAGACTACATACACGATGCATTTCATGATTTGGACAGTGATACCACACTGCGTCATAGAGTATGTAACAGTGTTGCAAAAAGACTTCAAAGATATATTAATGAAGACGGAAAACAATTTGAACATAAAAAATAAGTGTAAGTATTGTTTGTATTTGAAATGACACATAAATTCAATCTTTTGTTTGAATCTGTGCCCAATGGCTAGTGACTTTTACGCCATCCTGTAAATGGCTGCAGAGTTAGTTGTTTGACTATGGACTAAACGGCTCAGCAAGAGTTAAGGACGAGATAGATACAGTAACACGACATATTAACTACTAGATGGATATGACTGAAAGTGTGGAAGCATGTTTCTAGAGGCGTCCTAGTCGTACACAGAACGTTGGACATCCCATAACTTGAGATCAGCGTGACCTTAGCGCCAAATGTGGCTGCCCCCAAAACATGTGGCACTTGAAGGAACAGGAAAAGACAGTGTTTGTCAATCAGCAAGCGGTTAAGTTGCACTGAGGTGGTGTTCTTCATTACTACACGACCTGGAAACGACATTTGGATGATTTCAAACGGAGAAGAATCACTGGGAAACTGAAAGAAGAACCAACTGCAATGACTGTAGCCGAAGAATTTGGTACTGCTCGTAGCATTGTTTCACCCGTATGGTAAGCATTCCGATCCACAGACACTGCTGCCCGAACGAAAGGAAGTGTATTAGTTAATCATAAATGACTAACGTATTGGACCGTTGTGTGAATAGGGCAAATAAGTTCTGCACCGTCTTACATATATTTCTGTGTTCATTTGCGTATAAGTTAGGTATTTTAAGATTGTGTTTTCTTTTGCGTAGCTACAAGGTGGTGGAAGTTTCGAAGGGGAGAGGAGAGTGACGGGAATTCCCTGTTCCCAGGTTGCCAAAGGTCTTGACTTGGCGGTGTTACATTCCACTTATTCACCAGAAATGGAGTGGGGACGCTGCACGTACTACCAATGAAAACTGGACTACTCTTCACGAGACAGGGGGATGTGGTACTCAGAAGCCATCGTTGGGCTCTGAAGCTGACCCTGAGCGTTTGGAAAATGAGTACGAGTTGAGGTGATTAGAGGATGTGTTTGTGGAATTACTGAGAGAGGTAGAAGGGAAAGGCGTGTGGGAAGAAATGAGAAGCGAGCACCGCAAATTGTACCTGTCCTATGAACAGTTTTTAAGGAAGAGGCAGCAGATAGTGGAAGTTGTACTTCGCATAATAAAGCGACGTAAAAGACATAGGTTATACATAGGAGAAATAATACTGAAAACGGTTTTTCGGACTGCGGATGTTGGTGACCTCCAGGAACTAAATAGCACGATAGGGTGAGTGAGTGATGTGGCGAGGAGGAATAAAGCCATCATAGAATGGCGCACTAAACAGATAACCTGTTAGGAAGAAGGGGTACTGAATAACACCCTTGCTCTAGGGAGATTAGTAACGGAGGTACCACAATTTATAAAGAAGACGGTAAATACTGTAACCCAGGATCTCGAAGTTATACAGGCCCAGGTGGATACCTTAGATACGATAATGGCAGTAGCAAGATAGCTCCAGTCTTTAGCTGATAGCTTGTGGCATGCTAAGGTGCCGGCCGTGGTGGCCGAGCGGTTCTAGGCGCTACAGTCTGGAACCGCGCGACCGCTACGGTCGCAGGTTCGAATCCTGCCTTGGGCATGGCTGTGTGTGTTGTCCTTAGGTTAGTTAGGTTTAAGTAGTTCTAAGTTCTAGGGGACTGATGACCTCAGAAGTTAAGTCCCATATTGCTCAGAGCCATTTGAACCATTTGATGCTAGGGTAGTGGCGCAGGGGATGCAGGAAGCAGTTTTACGTGCTACGCATGGACAGCTGAGTGCAGCTCTGTTAATGTCATATCAGTTCCCAGTCGGTTTGCAGAAAGGGCGGAAGAAGTTACAGCGAGCGTAAGAACTCGTCGCCATACGAATCCAACTTACCACTATGACATAGCAATAATTGAGATTAAAATGGATCTAGCGCGATTCGTTCGATTTCCGGTTAACTATGAGCGAGCGCGGTTCACGTGTTTCACCAGACATCCATACCAGCTAATTTGGGGAACCTTGGGAAAGTTTACCCAAGACAAAAAATGGTTCAAATGGCTCTGAGCACTATGGGACTTAACTTCTAAGGTCATCAGTCCCCTGGAACTTAGAACTACTTGTACCTAACTAACCTAAGGACATCACACACATCCATGCCCGTGGCAGGATTCAAACCTGCGACCGTAACGGTCGCGCGGTTCCAGACTGTAGCACCTAGAACCGCTCGGCCACCCTGGCCGGCTATCCAAGACAGATATTGCTGCTCTCAGAGGATGGTGATAGTCACACTGTGATGTCACTAAGCGAACTCCAGCACTGTCAGAGGGAAAGGGTTACGATCTGCCTTACCCGAGTGGTGCAAGTAGGCTCAGGCACGTGCGACATTGAGTTGTGTTTACATAGAACAGATGGTCAGGACTGCCAACGTGACGTCCTGGAGCCGTGACTGTATTTTTATCAACTGAGTTATCACTGGGTGTATTCTGTAAACGATAACAAAGTTATAGTAGCCAACTGCTACGAGCAGGCAAGCTAGCTGGAGCCAGACGGTTGGATGTGCACGTGAGTGGAATAATTATTAACGGAGCAATATATGACATTACCGAGCCGACCGTTCATCTGTCAGCTTCTGTTACGTGGGTAATAATATTAAACAATACCCAGCCTCAGTCGTAGTGGTCAGAGGGAAGTTTCCATACCACTGGGCCACGTATGCATGAAAGCAAGGTATCGGCACGGTAAACGTGCCCAGCAACCACTATAAATACCATCTCATTTTAATACGGTCTTGCAGCGTCTTTTGAGACGCCAGGAATATTCAGGTCTCCACAGAGTTATGGGCCAGTGAACAGCCGACGCCGGTTTGGACAACCATATCCTCTACACCAGGTCACGGGTTTTAGCTACTCCTTTGGTAACAATCGACCTGTGGGACATTCGCTTCCCCGCCTCCGCAGCAGTGGTCACATGGTAGGTGATACTCAACTCGGACTTAGCCGGTTCGAACAATGAGGGAACAAACGGTTCCAGCAAAGCGGAAAGTAGACGTCACCTACCTAGCACCCTCATACTGGCTTCAGCAGCTGACGGCGATGCCGACGGTGGGCGTGTCCCTGACATTGCAACACTTCGATCATTTTAACTAAAGATTGGATAAAGGATGTTTATCTTGGCAAAGAGTTTTCCTAGCAACCCTAGGCCACCACCACTGCCTCGGCAGCCCGCCATTCCACAACCTCTACCCCGTAGCGGCCCCGATCACTCCGGGCAGCTATAGAGGGTATTTCGTAGTACTGAAGGTATGTGCGAGCATTCTGCTTTCCAAGTAGTGGTTCATGGGCTAGAATCGATTCTCGAGTCTCTCCCTTTCATTTGGAACATACTATTCCATTACAGCAGTGCACTGTACAAACAGTCATCATACACACTTACTCAACACAAACATTCGCTTCCCCGCCTCCGCAGCAGTGGTCACATGGTAGGTGATACTCAACTCGGACTTAGCCGGTTCGAACAATGATGATGAAAGAAATTTTCACTTCAAATATTTGGGGAGCAAGGGGAGGAAAGATGACGTAAGGCTCATCACATATTCAGCGATGCTGTGAGAAAATACACATTTTGTCCTAACAGGGAATGCGCGTGATCTCATACGCTCAGAATCGCACAAAAATGTGCTTGGAGTATAAACAGCAAATGCCAAAAGCTCAAGTATCAACCATGACAGCTGCAAATTCACCTGTCATCTGCTGGCGCCATCCAACGGTGGCATTTTAATTGATGAAAAGAGAAAATATAAAATACAGTATATGAAACAGGAGAAAGGGAACACAAACCTTTAAAAAATTAGATCGACAGGAAGTGCAGAATGTCAAGCAGGAATGGCTAGAAGACAATGTATGGCTCTGGAAGAATACTGCCCTAAGGAAAAGTTAGATATCACCTATATGGAAATTAAAGAGGCCTTCGGAGAAAAGAGAAGCAGTTGTATGAATATCAAAAGCTCAGAGGAGAAACCAAGATTAAGCAAAGAAGGGAATGGTGGTAGGAGTATACGGAGGGTTAATGCAAGCGAGATGATGTTTACGGCAATATTATAGAAAGGGAAGAGAACATAGATCAAGATGAGATTGAGGATATGATACTGCGAGAAGAATTTGACAGAGTACTGAAAGACCTAAGTTGAAACAAGGCCCCAGAAGTAGAGCGATATTCCGTCAGAACTACGGATAGCCTTGGAAGAGCCAGCCATGAACAACTACTCCATCTAGTATGCTACATGTATGAGATAGGCGAAATACCCAAAGACTTCAAGAAAAATGGAATAACCCGGATCCCAAAGAAAGCAGGTGCTGACAAGTGTGCTGCTGAACTATCAGTTTAATAAGTCATGATTGCAAAATACTAACACGAATCCTCACAGAAGCATGAAAAAATTGATAGAAGCCAACTTCGGGGAAGATCAGTTTGGGCTCTGGAGAAATGTGGGAACACGCGAGGCAATACTGACCGTACTTCTTTCAGAAATAGGCTAAGTAAAAGCCCTACGTTTACAGCATTTGAAGATTTAGAGAAAGCTTTCGACAATGCTGAGTGAATACTCTCTATAAAATTGTGAAGGTAACAGGAGTAAAACACAGGGAAGAGAGTGAGTCAAGGTTGTAGTCTGTCCCCGATGATATTCAATCTGTACAATGAGCAAGCATTAAAGGAAACCAAAGAAAAATTTGGAGTAAGGGAGAAGAAATAAAAATTATGAAGTTTGCTGATGAAATTGTGATTCTATCAGAAACAGCAAAGAACTTGGAAGAGCAGTTGAACGGAATGGACAGAGTCCTGAAAGGACGATATGAGGTGTACATCAACAAAAGCAAAACAAGGGTAATGGAGCGTAGTCGAATTAAATCAGATGACGTAGAGTGAATCAGATAAGGAAACGAGACGCTAAAAGTAGTAGATGACTTTTTGTATTTGGCATCAAAATAACAGATGATGGCAGAAGCAGAAAGGATGTAAAATGTATTTATTTATTTATTTATTTATTGTTCCGTGAGACCAAATTATGGAGAAATCTCCATGGTCATGGAACGAGTCAATACATGAAATTATAACACGATAGTAGAAACAGATACAATGAAATATAAAAAACATATTCAGGCGACAAGTCGTAAGTTTAAATAAAGAAAATCAACAATGTAACACTGGAATTTGCTTAATTTTTTAGCTCTTCCAGGAGCTCCTCGACAGAATAGAAGGAGTGAGCCATGAGGAAACTCTTCAGTTTGGACTTAAAAGACTTTGGGCTACTGCTAAGATTTTTGAGTTCTTGTGGTAGCTTATTGAAAATGGATGCAGCAGAATACTGCACTCCTTTCTGCACAAGAGTCAAGGAAGTGCATTCCACATACAGATTTGATCTCTGCCTAGTATTAACTGAGTGAAAGCTGCTAACTCTTGGGAATAGGCTAATATTGCTAACAACAAACGACATTAAAGAAAATATATACTGTGAGGGCAATGTCAGAATTCCCAGACTATTGAATAGGGGTCAACAAGAGGTTCTCGAACTTACACCACATATAGCTCGAACAGCCCGTTTTTGAGCCAAAAATACCCTTTTGAATCAGAAGAATTACCCCAAAAAATAATACCATACGACATAAGTGTATGAAAATATGCGAAGTAGACTACTTTTCGTGTTGAACTGTCACTTATTTCAGATACTGTTCTAATGGTAAATAAAGCAGCATTTAGTGTCTGAGTAAGATCCTGGACATGGGCTTTCCACAACAGCTTACTATCTATCCGAACGCCTAGGAACTTGAACTGTTCCGTTTCGCTTATAATATGCCCATTCTGTCTGATCAAAATATCGGTTCTTGTTGAATTGTAAGTTAAAAACTGTAAAAACTGAGTCTTACTGTGATTTAGCATCAAATTGTTTTCCACAAGCCACGAACTTATTTCATGAACTACATTATTTGATACTGTTTCAATATTACACACAAGATACTTCACTAGCAGGCTGGTGTCATCAGTAAACAGAAATATTTTTGAAAATGAAGGCATATCATTTATATAAATAAGAAACAGCAGTGGCCCCAGCACCGACCCTTGGGGAACGCCCTACTTAACAGTGCCGCATTGCGACTGAACATCACTACCACTCTCAATAATGCGGAGAATTATCTTCTGATTTCTGTTCTTAAAGTAAGAGGCGAACCAACTGTAAGCTCCTCCCCTTAATCCATAATGGTCCAACTTCAGCAGTAATACTTTGTGGTCAACACAGTCAAAAGCCTTCGTTAAATCAAAGAAAACACCTAGCGTTCGCAACCTTTTATTTAATCCGTCCAAAACCTCACAGATAAAAGAGAATATAGCATTTTCAGTTGTTAAACCATTTCTAAAACCAAACTGTACATTTGACAGCAAATTATGTGAATTTAAATGCTCCAGTAACCTTGTATATACAACCTTCTCGATAACTTTAGCAAACACCGATGGCATGGAAATAGGTCTAAAGTTGTCAACATTATCCCTGTCTCCATTTTTATAAAGTGGCTTCACTACAGAGTACTTTAATCGGTCAGGAAACCGACCACTCCTAAAGGAAAAGTTACAGATATGGCTAAGTACTGGGCTAACATACTCAGAACAATACTTCAGTATTCTGCCAGATACCCCGTCATATCCATGAGAGTTCTTGGTCTTTAGTGATTTAATTATCAAGTCAATCTCCCTCTTGTCAGTATCATGGAGGAGCATTTCAGGTAACAGTCTCGTAACACTTTTTTCTAAGAGCGCTATATGATTCCCTGTTGTGATTAGGTTTCTATTTAGTTCACCTGCTATATTCAGAAAGTGATTATTAAATACTGTACATATATGCGACTTATCAGTTACACGGACATTCCACTACGCACTGATTCTACACTCCTGGAAATGGAAAAAAGAACACATTGACACCGGTGTGTCAGACCCACCATACTTGCTCCGGACACTGCGAGAGGGCTGTACAAGCAATGATCACACGCACGGCGCAGCGGACACACCAGGAACCGCGGTGTTGGCCGTCGAATGGCGCTAGCTGCGCAGCATTTGTGCACCGCCGCCGTCAGTGTCAGCCAGTTTGCCGTGGCATACGGAGCTCCATCGCAGTCTTTAACACTGGTAGCATGCCGCGACAGCGTGGACGTGAACCGTATGTGCAGTTGACGGACTTTAAGCGAGGGCGTATAGTGGGCATGCGGGAGGCCGGGTGGACGTACCGCCGAATTGCTCAACACGTGGGGCGTGAGGTCTCCACAGTACATCGATGTTGTCGCCAGTGGTCGGCGGAAGGTGCACGTGCCCGTCGACCTGGGACCGGACCGCAGCGACGCACGGATGCACGCCAAGACCGTAGGATCCTACGCAGTGCCGTAGGGGACCGCACCGCCACTTCCCAGCAAATTAGGGACACTGTTGCTCCTGGGGTATCGGCGAGGACCATTCGCAACCGTCTCCATGAAGCTGGGCTACGGTCCCGCACACCGTTAGGCCGTCTTCCGCTCACGCCCCAACATCGTGCAGCCCGCCTCCAGTGGTGTCGCGACAGGCGTGAATGGAGGGACGAATGGAGACCTGTCGTCTTCAGCGATGAGAGTCGCTTCTGCCTTGGTGCCAATGATGGTCGTATGCGTGTTTGGCGCCGTGCAGGTGAGCGCCACAATCAGGACTGCATACGACCGAGGCACACAGGGCCAACACCCGGCATCATGGTGTGGGGAGCGATCTCCTACACTGACCGCACACCACTGGTGATCGTCGAGGGGACACTGAATAGTGCACGGTACATCCAAACCGTCATCGAACCCATCGTTCTACCATTCCTAGACCGGCAAGGGAACTTGCTGTTCCAACAGGACAATGCACGTCCGCATGTATCCCGTGCCACCCAACGTGCTCTAGAAGGTGTAAGTCAACTACCCTGGCCAGCAAGATCTCCGGATCTGTCCCCCATTGAGCATGTTTGGGACTGGATGAAGCGTCGTCTCACGCGGTCTGCACGTCCAGCACGAACGCTGGTCCAACTGAGGCGCCAGGTGGAAATGGCATGGCAAGCCGTTCCACAGGACTACATCCAGCATCTCTACGATCGTCTCCATGGGAGAATAGCAGCCTGCATTGCTGCGAAAGGTGGATATACACTGTACTAGTGCCGACATTGTGCATGCTCTGTTGCCTGTGTCTATGTGCCTGTGGTTCTGTCAGTGTGATCATGTGATGTATCTGACCCCAGGAATGTGTCAATAAAGTTTCCCCTTCCTGGGACAATGAATTCACGGTGTTCTTATTTCAATTTCCAGGAGTGTATATCCTCGACCTGTCTCTGCAGACCAGCCACTTCCTTTACGACTGACCATATGGTTTTAATTTTATCCTGAGACTTAGCTATTCTATCTGCATACCACTTACTTTTTGCCTTCCTAATAACATTTTTAAGCACCTTACAATACTGTTTGTAATGGGCTGCTGCATTTAGATTTTGACTGTTTCTAACGTTTTGATACAATTGCCACTTTGTTCTACAAGATATTCTTATCCCTCTAGTCAGCCACCCAGGCTGCTTGTTTGTGCTAGTACCCTGTTTTGAACGTTCTAACGGAAAGCAACTTTCAAAGAGCACGAGAAAAGTCTTGAGAAAAGCATTATATTTACCGTCTACTGTATCAGCGCTATAAACATCTTGCCACTCTTGTTCCTTGATAAGGTTTACAAAGGTCTCTACAGCAACCGGATCAGGTTTCCTACACAGTTGATAACTATATTTAACATGTGTTGCAGCACAAAAATCTTTTAGAGTTAAAATTTGTGCATCATGATCTGAAAGGCCATTCACCTTTTTGCTAACAGAATGCCCTTCTAGTAATGAGGAATGAACAAAAATGTTGTCTATGGTTGTTCTACTGTTCCCTTGCACTCTCGTTGGAAAGAATACGGTTTGCATAACATTATATGAATTAAGGAGGTCTACCAGCATCCTTTTCCTTGCACAATCACTTATACAATTAATATCGAAGTCACCACATATAACTAACTTTTTGTATTTCCTATAAAGTGAACCAAGAACCTCCTCTAGCTTTAGCAAAAATGTTGTGAAATCGGCGTCTGGGATCTATAAATAACAACAGTTAGAAGTTTAGCTCCATTAAATTAAACCACACCTGCACAACATACAAACACCTTTTCAGTGCGGTACTTTGAAACATCAATTGACTCAAATGGGATGCCGTTTTTCACATACATGGCTACTCCCCCACACCGCAAAGAGCTCCTAGAAAAGCTGCCAGCCAACCTGTATCCTGGTAAAGGAAGCCTCTGAATTGTGTCCTTATTTAAGAAGTGTTCAGATATACCAATAATTTCAGAGTCAACATCTATATGCAGTTCACAAACTTTACCTGTAATATCTTGTATATTTTGATGAAATATACTAATTCCCTCATTACTCGGATACCTAAGCTTTGTCATGCTGTCACCTATAAGCTTTGCCAACCTCCCCTTCCCATACCTGTTGAGGTGCTGGCCATGTCTGATGAAACCCGTCCTGCTGATAGACTCCACCGACACCACTGAAATGTGTCCCATGCTTTCTGTCATCAGCGCACCCCCAAGTCTCATGTTATTACGCCTGACAGCTGTATTAAGATGAGGCCGATCGTGACGCTGAAACAATTCCACGAAATGCACATTCGTGTTGCCAGTCTGAGTGGCTATCTTTTCCAGGTCACCATCTATGTCATACTCCCCATCCCTATCAATACTATTACCAGCCCCACCCACAATCACTACCTGATCCTCTTTAGTAAAATCCCTACATAACTCCCCTATGTTAACAGTCACCTGAGCCAATCCCGCATTAGGTTGGTTGGTTGGTTGGTTTTGGGGAAGGAGACCAGACAGCGTGGTCATCGGTCTCATCGGATTAGGGAAGGATGGGGAAGGAAGTCGGCCGTGCCCTTTCAGAGGAACCATCCCGGCATTTGCCTGGAGTGATTTAGGGAAATCACGGGAAACCTAAATCAGGATGGCCGGACGCGGGATTGAACCGTCGTCCTCCCGAATGCGAGTCCAGTGTCTTACCACTGCGCCACTTCGCTCGGTCAATCCCGCATTAGGCTTCACAATGCTGGTGACCTGGTACTCACTCCCCAACACTTCCTGCTATTGCTGGCCTACACCTCTGCCATGGGAACTAACTAACAGCAGAACCTTCTTCTTCCTCTTCGACTTTGCAACTGTCCTAGCCACCGTAACTGCTGAGGTCTGCTGCATACTTCCTACATCTACAGCTACTAGAGATTCCTCTCCGCTAGACTCTGACAGTTGGTCATATCTATTGCAAACACCAATAGTAAAACTATCTGAAAATCTTCTTCTCCTAGCAGAGCTCTTGCCAACAGCCAGCTCCCATTCCCCAACCCCCTTCTCCCTCCTCATCCTATCTAGCTCCTCCCGTGCGTTTTTCAACTGCACCTGAAGGGCACAGATCTTACGCTCCTGCTCCTCTATCAGCTTACTCTTGCTACATAACCTGCAGTTCCAGGAGAGGATCTCACCAGAATTCCCACTGGCTTCCCCACTGCATTCCCCCCAGTGAAAATACTTCGAACAAGTCTCACACCGCAATCCATAACTCACGAACCTACGGCAAAGCCCACACTTCTCACTCATGGTAAAATTTTACACTTATTAAAACAAGAACTTCCCCCATGAACCATTGACCTTGCCGTTGGTGGGGAGGCTTGCGTGCCTCAGCGATACAGATGGCCGTACCGTAGGTGCAACCACAACGGAGGGGTATCTGTTGAGAGGCCAGACAAACATGTGGTTCCTGAAGAGGGGCAGCAGCCTTTTCAGTAGTTGCAGGGGCAACAGTCTGGATGATTGACTGATCTGGCCTTGTAACATTAACCAAAACGGCCTTGCTGTGCTGGCACTGCGAACGGCTGAAAGCAAGGGGAAACTACAGCCGTAATTTTTCCCGAGGACATGCAGCTTTACTGTATGATTAAATGATGATGGCGTCCTCTTGGGTAAAATATTCCGGAGGTAAAATAGTCCCCCATTCGGATCTCCGGGCGGGGACTACTCAAGAGGACGTCGTTATCAGGAGAAAGAAAACTGGCATTCTACGGATCGGAGCGTGGATTGTCAGATCCCTTAATCGGGCAGGTAGGTTAGAAAATTTAAAAAGGGAAATGGATAGGTTAAAGTTAGATATAGTGGGAATTAGTGAAGTTCGGTGGCAGGAGGAACAAGACTTTTGGTCAGGTGATTACAGGGTTATAAATACAAAATCAAATAGGGGTAATGCAGGAGTAGGTTTAATAATGAATAAAAAAAATAGGAGTGCGGGTTAGCTACTACAAACAGCATAGTGAACGCATTATTGTGGCCAAGATAGACACAAAGCCCATGCCTACTACAGTAGTACAAGTTTATATGCCAACTAGCTCTGCAGATGATGAAGAAATTGATGAAATGTATGACGAGATAAAAGAAATTATTCAGGTAGTGAAGGGAGACGAAAATTTAATAGTCATGGGTGACTGGAATTCGTCAGTAGGAAAAGGGAGAGAAGGAAACATAGTAGGTGAATATGGATTGGGGGGAAGAAATGAAAGAGGAAGCCGCCTTGTAGAATTTTGCACAGAGCATAACTTAATCATAGCTAACACTTGGTTCAAGAATCATAAAAGAAGGTTGTATACCTGGAAGAATCCTGGAGATACTAATAGGTATCAGATAGATTATATAATGGTAAGACAGAGATTTAGGAACCAGGTTTTAAATTGTAAGACATTTCCAGGGGCAGATGTGGATTCTGACCACAATCTATTGGTTATGACCTGTAGATTAAAACTGAAGAAACTGCAAAAAGGTGGGAATTTAAGGAGATAGGACCTGGATAAACTGAAAGAGCCAGAGGTTGTAGAGAGTTTCAGGGAGAGCATAAGGGAACAATTGACAGGAATGGGGGAAAGAAATACAGTAGAAGAAGAATGGGTAGCTCTGAGGGATGAAGTAGTGAAGGCAGCAGAGGATCAAGTAGGTAAAAAGACGAGGGCTAATAGAAATCCTTGGGTAACAGAAGAAATATTGAACTTAATTGATGAAAGGAGAAAATATAAAAATGCAGTAAATGAAGCAGGCAAAAGGGAATACAAACGTCTCAAAAATGAGATCGACAGAAAGTGCAAAATGCCTAAGCAGGGATGGCTAGAGGACAAATGTAAGGATGTAGAGGCTTGTCCCACTAGGGATAAGATAGATACTGCCTACAGGAAAATTAAAGAGACCTTTGGAGAGAAGAAAACCACTTGTATGAATATCAAGAGCTCAGATGGCAACCCAGTTCTAAGCAAAGAAGGGAAGGCAGAAAGGTGGAAGGAGTATATAGAGGGTTTATACAAGGGCGATGTACTTGAGGACAATATTATGGAAATGGAAGAGGATGTAGATGAAGATGAAATGGGAGATAAGATACTGCGTGAAGAGTTTGACAGAGCACTGAAAGACTTGAGTCGAAACAAGGCCCCGGGAGTAGACAACATTCCATTAGAACTACTGATGGCCTTGGAAGAGCCAGTCATGACAAAACTCTACCATCTGGTGAGCAAGATGTATGAGACAGGCGAAATACCCACAGACTTCAAGAAGAATATAATAATTCCAATGCCAAAGAAAGCAGGTGTTGACAGATGTGAAAATTACCGAACTATCAGTTTAATAAGTCACAGCTGCAAAATACTAACGCGTATTCTTTACAGACAGATGGAAAAACTGGTAGAAGCGGACCTCGGGGAAGATCAGTTTGGATTCCGTAGAAATGTTGGAACACGTGAGGCAATACTAACCTTACGACTTATCTTAGAAGAAAGATTAAGAAAAGGCAAACCTACGTTTATAGCATTTGTAGACTTAGAGAAAGCTTTTGACAACGTTAACTGGAATACTCTCTTTCAAATTCTGAAGGTGGCAGGGGTAACATACAGGGAGCGAAAGGCTATTTACAATTTGTACAGAAACCAGATGGCAGTTATAAGAGTCGAGGGGCATGAAAGGGAAGCAGTGGTTGGGAAAGGAGTGAGACAGGGTTGTAGCCCCTCCCCGATGTTATTCAATCTGTATATTGAGCAAGCAGTAAAGGAAACAAAAGAAAAATGCGGAGTAGGTATTAAAATTCATGGAGAAGAAGTAAAAACTTTGAGGTTCGCCGATGACATTGTAATTCTGTCAGAGACAGCAAAGGACTTGGAAGAGCAGTTGAACGGAATGTACAGTGTCTTGAAAGGAGGATATAAGATGAACATCAACAAAAGCAAAACGAGGATAATGGAATGTAGTCAAACTAAATCGGGTGATGCTGAGGGGATTAGATTAGGAAATGAGACACTTAAAGTAGTAAAGGAGTTTTGCTATTTAGGGAGTAAAATAACTGATGATGGTCGAAGTAGAGAGGATATAAAATGTAGACTGGCAATGGCAAGGAAATTGTTTCTGAAGAAGAGAAATTTGTTAACATCGAGTATAGATTTAAGTGTCAGGAAGTCGTTTCTGAAAGTATTTGTATGGAGTGTAGCCATGTATGGAAGTGAAACATGGACAATAACCAGTTTGGACAAGAAGAGAATAGAAGCTTTCGAAATGAGGTGCTACAGAAGAATGCTGAAGATAAGGTGGGTAGATCACGTAACTAATGAGGAGGTATTGAATAGGATTGGGGAGAAGAGAAGTTTGTGGCACAACTTGACTAGAAGAAGGGATCGGTTGGTAGGACATGTTTTGAGGCATCAAGGGATCACAAATTTAGCATTGGAGGGCAGCGTGGAGGGTAAAAATCGTAGAGGGAGACCAAGAGATCAATACACTAAGCAGATTCAGAAGGATGTAGGTTGCAGTAGGTACTGGGAGATGAAGAAGCTTGCACAGGATAGAGTAGCATGGAGAGCTGCATCAAACCAGTCTCAGGACTGAAGACCACAACAACAACAACAAAACAAGAAAACTACTTTATCTAAGTTCCGCTACTACAATAAGAAGATGTTGAAAACCTGACTACAATAATCACAAAATTACTCTACAAGGGAAGTAACTACTATCATTAACAGTATTAATCAACAACAAATGAGAATATAACAAAAGACTAATACAGAAAGAGAATCAAACGTCTAATGACACAGTAACGAAACTGAAAACAGTTCCCAAAAGGTTCTTCTGAAATTATTTCACCAGAAAACACCAAGAACACCGGTTGAAGACTACTAAAGTTCCTAAATAAACCACTATACACAAACAATTAATTAGTACTTAGCTTTCGATGCGCCGCTATAGCTGCAACTGGTCAGCGCGGAATATAAACACAGGTAAGAGGTTAAGTTGCTCGATACGAAACACTCACAAATATCAGGTCACAACACAAGAAAGGCAGAGGTGAATGAAGAAACCACTAATAAATCACTTATATAGTAAATATTATTACAAAAACCGTTAAAATATGTATCTGAAACCTAAAAATTTTTAAAAACTTAGAGAGCGATCTCACATGCATTCACTCGCTTATGACGTCACACCAAAGCGACAGTAGGAAAATCGTGTCTGAAGAAGAGAAATTTGTTAAAACCGACTATAGAGTTAAATGTTAGGAAATATTTTCTGAAGGTATTTATCCGGAGTGTAGCATGTATTAAAGTGAAACATGGACGATAAACAGTTTAGATAAGAAGATAATAGAGGCTTTTGAAATGTGGTGCTACAGGAAAATGCTGAAGATTATATGTGTAGATCATGAAACTAAAGAGGAGGCACTGAATAGAACTGGGGAAAAAAGAAATTTGTGGAGAACTTGACTGAAAGAACGGATTGTTTGATAGGACACATTCTGAAACACCAAGGGATCATCAATTTAGTACTAGAAGAAATTATGTGGGGGGGGGGGGGGGGGGGGTAAAACTCGTAGAGGGAGAGCAAGAGATGAATCGAGTAAGCAGATTCAAAAGGGTATAGGCTGCAGTAGTTATTCGAAAATGAAGAAGCCTGTATAGGATAGATTAGCACCGAGGGCTGCATCAGTCCACAACAACAACAATAGCAAGTTTGAGGAGGACCATTGATTTGGTAAGGCTACAATATACATCACCAAAAGCAAAGCTACATGGTCGTCATTTCATCAGACTTTGTTTTGTGTACCAATATCATCGTATGAAAATGTAATTAGTGTGCCATTAGATACTAGACTGCTTGAATGCAAAAGTGATGTTAAATCTGAAAAAGTTGTTTAGGCAGATGTACATATTGTTCTGTTTTACTTCACTTTGACCACTTCACCGAGACCCCACACCGGCACTTTGGAGACAGAAAAACTGTGCAACACTATCAGCTCAATAGAAAAAGTTTATTGTTCGGATGGTTTACTTACTTTCGGCAGAGGGAAATACACTGAAGCTCACAGAAACTGGCATAAGCATGCGTATTCAAATACAAAGACATGTAAACAGGCAGAATACGGCGCTGCGGTCGGCAACACCTATATAAGACAACAAGTGTCTGGCGAAGTTGTTACGTCGGTTATTGCTGTTACAATGGCAGGTTATCAAGATTTAAGTGAATTTGAAAGTTGTCTTATAGTCGGCGCACGAGAGATGGGACTCAGCATCTTCGAGGTAGCAATGAAGCGGGGATTTTCCCGTACGACCAATTCATGAGTGTTCCGTGACTATCAGGAATCCGGTAAAACGTTAGATCTCCGACATCGCTGCGGCCGGAAAAAGATCCTACAAGAACGGGACCAACGACGACTGAAGAGAATCGTTCGATGTGACAGAAATGCAAACCTTCCGCAAACTGCTGCAGATTTCAATGCTGGGCCATCAACAAGTGTCAGTGCGAACCATTCAACGGAACATCATCGGTATGGGCTTTCGGAGCCGAAGACCCGCTCGTGTACCCTTAATGACTGCCGACTTTAGACTGTTGATGACTGGAAACATGCTGCCTGGTCCGACGAGTCTCGTTTCAAATTGTATAGAGCGGATGGACGTATACGGGTATGGAGACAACCTAATGAATCCATGGACCCTGCATCTCAGCAGGGGACTGTTCAAGCTGGTGGAGGATCTGTAATGGTGTGCGGCGTGTGCAGTTGGAGTGATATGGGAGCCCTGATACGTCTACATACGGCTCTGACAGGTGACACGTATTTAAGCATCCTGTTCAATCACCTGCATCCATTCATGTCCATTGTGCATTCCGACCGACTTGGGCAATTAAAGCAGGACAATGAAACATCCCAAACGTCGTGAATTGCTACAGAGTGGCTCCAGGAACACTCTTCTGAGTTTAAACAGTTGCGCTGGCCACCAAACTCCCCAGACATCAGAGTTATTGAGCATATCTGGGATGCCTTGCTATATGCTGTTGAGAAGAGATCTCCACCCCTTCGTACTCTTACTGATTTATGGACAGCCCTGCAGGATTCATTGTGTCAGTTCCCTCTAGCACTACTTCAGACATTAGTCGAGTCCATGCCATGTCGCGTTGCGGCACTTCTGCGTACTTGCGGGGGCCCTACACGATATTAGGCAGGTGTACCAGTTTCTTCGGTTCTTCAGTGTATATTAGTAATTAACGTCATTAAAATAAGTGTTTTTGGTCCTATTATATCGATATTTTGTTTCTACGCGTTTCTCTCTTCTAGGTATCTGCAAGCTCTGCGTTTCGCCCTTCCTCTTTTCTCTCACGCTGTCGTTAAAACACAGCCTCCAATTAGACAGCTGAACTAACCCCTGGGAGCCTCCCAACTAACAGTGCCATAAAACTGTTTCCTTCTTCTGCAAGTACGCACATGTCAATAATCGGCACGTAGTGACAAACTCACACCAAGAACATCAAATTGGTATTTCCGAAATGTCATCAGTGTTCACTGTCAGTTATGGCACTGACTTCTCTTCACTGGCTGTGTCTACATCTAATCTAATCTGCTCTGCAAAACATACTTCAAAGTGATGCATAATTTCTGTATTTACTGATTCTTTTTACAAAAAATTGTGGTCTTCGTCCGTTTGTTCACTACGGAGTTTGTTTCAGAGTTTCTGATTCAACCTATATGTTAAGCTGCAGCGAGATTTCATTGATGTCAAGTTAATCGTTTGCATCCACCATAGCAACTTCTGGCTGCAGTTTATCATAAGCGAATTTCTCTTAACGACTGTAGCAGTTCCTACGTACGGCAGCGCAATCTTCGCTTGCAAAGCAGTAATGTGAGTATCCTTTCTGATTTACTTGTAGATTCAATCTCTTCTTCACCACATCACATTGCTCTGCATGTGCTATGTACACTGCAACTCAGCGGGTGGACCCTTTCATCAAATCCAATAGGTCTGTATTTCACACTCTTGCTTTCCAGTATGTGACTGTAATTTCTGATGACTCTTGACACTGCACCTTGTCGACAAGAAAAGAGCGACTGGAATTATAACCAGAGTCGAGACCCCTAGCAGATTCTTAGACTCGCAGAACATGGTGATCCAGCTCTTTAAGTGAAATGCTGAAAGTAGAAAGATGCGTCCATTGATCATCTAGTATTCTGTGATTCATACATTAAACCTATGAATACCCTATCTTAGAGGCAAATGTATGTGAAACAGACGCGCTCCAAGTCCTTGTGGTCCGCAGCTCGTGGTCGTGCGGTAGCGTTCTCGCTTCCCACGCACGAGTTCCCGGGTTCGATTCCCGGCGGGGGTCAGGGATTTTCTGTGCCTCGTGATGACTGTGTGTTGTGTGATGTCCTTAGGTTAGTTAGGTTTAAGTAGTTCTAAGTTCTAGGGGACTGATGACCATAGATGTTAAGTCCCATAGTGCTCAGAGCCATTTCATTTTCAAGTCCTTGTGAAACTTAGAAATACGATCTATGAAATACCGATCGTACAAGATCGCGTCTTATTTATCACTCATATTCCATGTTTCTCAAAAATGTACTGAACTGAGCTGTGGATACTGAAAATTAAATTCATATTTTCTCCACAAGCTCGGTGGGCTGATACATCATCTAAGGGTTTACTGCTTATTTTGTGGACAGGAATAATTAGTATCCTTCTTCTGCAAATTAAATTTAAAAGAGTCTAATTGCTTTAGACATCTTCAGCAATGTAGAAAAGAAATGATTACTGTAATTGTTTTGTTATTGTAATTATTTTGATGTGTGTTGTTTAGATACGTATTGTTAACTTCACATTTATGTTAACTCGATTTTTCCACCAATCGTAAGTAAAGTATACCCCCTGTGTGCTACTTGTGTGCGTTGACTGTTCTGCCCACCACTCTCGTCCAAAGTCACGGAAACTGCCGGTGACCCACGCTAACACTATGCTGTACAACTGATATTTACTCTAGGTGATTTTAGTTAAACTTGGAAAGCAAGTATTTAGCATTGTCCGTTAGTGAAGCGAGTAACCTTTGTTTAGTTAAGCTTATTATGTACAATATCTGACCAAAAGTATCTTGACACCTGTTAGTGGACATTGATGTGGGGTGTACCTACCCTTCGCCTTTATGGCGGCTTGAACTCTTCTGAGGAAACTTTCAGTGAGGTGTCTGACAAGGAACCCCTTGGGTCCGAGGTCACAAGTTCAAACTTCAGTAAAGCCCATTTGAAAGTGTTGAATTAATAATTATGACAGGAAAAATATTAGCTGCTAATCACTAAGTACGTGCATCAGGAGAGCTACAGAAAATGAGTGTCCGGGAGGTGTAGAGGTCAATCTTCTGTGGAATGTGTATATCACACTTCACAAAATGGAGATCGCCGACATCCAAGAAGTGTTCAAAACAAATCACTAACTTGCACCATGAACACCGAATGAAAAATGGCACGCCACGCTGATCACAAACGTTCGCACCTTAAAGATCGAAAGCCAACTCGTTGCGAATTAAAAGCGGTGCAGGACTTTCAGCTAGGTATCAATTCTCAAAGAATACATATATAATCATATTACTGTAACGGGACGACGGGAACTGATGGAATATGATGGCATGCGTGGAGTTTATCGTGAAACTTGTTATCCTTTAAGGCGTAGCTGCAGATAGTATGATAATATGTTTTATAGGCACGGAACAAACAAACATCCAATGGCTGAATTTGTCCAGTGGTTCTAGGTAGTATGACCTGCAATGTCAACAACTTTTCAGGAGGAATATTTTGCTCTAAAGGAGTATGGTTTTTATGCGCAGTCCAGAAATCAATCAAAAGAAAGTTATTCTGATCAGTTATTGGCCAAAAGCAGTGCTCGTACCATAGTTGTAGTTCTCTTATTCGCTTTTATCCACTCTTGCTTGCTGTGAGGTAATATTCCCTACAGCTCTTGCAAGATCACGCACACAAGAAGGAATCATAGGGAGCAGAGCACCTCCAACTTTGCTCGCATCTCGTGGTCGTGCGGTAACGTTCTCGCTTTCCACGCCCGGGTTCCCGGGTTCGATTCCCGGCGGGCTCAGGGATTTTCTCTGCCTCGTGATGGCTGGGTGTTGTGTGCTGTCCTTAGGTTAGTTAGGTTTAAGTAGTTCTAAGTTCTAGGGGACTTATGACCACAGCAGTTGAGTCCCATAGTGCTCAGAGCCATTTTTTTTGAACCTCCAACTTTTCGCAGCACAATTAAACAGCTTTCCAGCCAGGTACCACACAGATGTAGAAATAGATGTAGATTAACAGTCGGCATAATTGTGTACGAATGCGTTATGTTATTTGATCTTGGTACAGTTCCCTTGGAACCTCTTTCTTCCAGGGTTCCTTTCATACGCTTTTCCTCTTGGAATAACGATCGGTCTTAGCTGAAAACAAATTCCTTACTTAAAGATTAGATAAGTTTGTTTATATCGCCCACAAATTTTCTGACCGATTCCGCAGTTTGCTGTTACGTCTTCCAATTCTGTAACACTGTTTGAAATTATGCAACCAACCTCTGCTTCCCTTGAAATCACTGAAATCTACGTCACTCGCAATTTCATGTGCGTAACGTAGTAGTTCTCTATCGTACACATCCTCTATATTATATCGAGCATCCTTGAAACATGCAAACATCATATTTGTAACAAGTGCGCCTTGTCCTCACTCGCATATCCGTAGTTTTTCTTGAGCACTATGCGACCATATTGCTGCGGACTTATTCGAAATCTGTTGATTATTGCTTTTTACTATGCTGCGGATGATCTGCCAGGTACATAATTATGTTTAGTAACCGCCCCTTTACTGCTTTTCACTGGGAAACGAATGATGAGCTACATGGCCCGACACCTGTTTCAGTATCACTTTCAGTTGTTAAGGACGTATCGTCATCATTGTACTCGTCATGTACTTTGTCTGCACAGTCGATCATATACAACGCCTCACTTTCTACTAACTCGTTTTGCAGAAACGTTAATTATTTCATATGCCACTTCTTTCTCACTCTGCGAAATTCTTTGGGTTCCTTTCTGACGAAATGTCGACTTCGGCAACTGTTGTTTTAGATATTATGCAATGTTCGTTATTTTATCGTTGCCGTTGCTCTGGCTTGTATCATCACCACTAGCGTTGTAGCGCTGTTGTGAGTTACTCGTCGACCAAGCAGTTTAACTACGTTCCGAAATTCGCAATTGGATACCTCCAGTCCCGTCACCTGCTCCCATTAGCATCCAGTTTGTGGCTGCATGGTAGACAATATGTGGGGAGTCGATTGCCGTAAACATCACCGACCTTTTGCGACTTCGCACTCAAGGGTTTGCTTGTGAATGTTTGTGGTGGAAGGCAGCCCACTCTTCCTCAAGAGCCGAAACCAGAGAAGGTAAAGATTTATTTATTTATTTCTCAAGTAGAGACCTGATGCCTGTTATTGTATATCATGTCGTACATTGTGTGATTTTACATCTTGTATCATACAAATTCAGTTTTATTACTCGTACATTTTTTGTTGAAAATTTTACAAAAGGATAAATTAAAAATAAACCAATTTTGTTTAAACTTGTTGCTAAGTTAGATAATGATAATAAATAAAATACATAATAGGTTGTGGATGTATTCTAAATTGAAATTAAAAGTGTATTAAATGGAAGAAACAAGAGATTGGAACTTGACTCAGATGTGATGTGACAGTTCTTCCCTTCATAGCTTCCGCGTGCGTGGTGACATCTGTTACATATGTTATCTTGACAATGGTAATACTTAATTTAATGTATTGATTAGTTAGGTAATGATGCTGAAAGCTGGACTATGCGGCGAATTCTACGTCTAAGTCATCGCCAAGGTGTTCTAATGGGTTCAAGTTGAGACTCTGGGCAGGCCAGGACATTTCAAGAATGTTATCGTCCACAAACCATTGCCTCAAAGAAGCTGCTTTATGACAGGGTGCATTGTCAAGTCGAAACAGTAACTGTCTCTAAAGTGTTCCTCTACTGTCCGCAACACACAATGCTGTAAAATGTGTTCATACCTTTCCGCATTTTGCGTTTTCTTAAGAGCAATAAGAGAACAAAACACCAACCAGGAAAAACACTCCCACACCGTAACACCACCTCCTCCATACTTCACAGCTGGCACTATGCGTGACGGTAAGTAATGTTCTACATTATTCGTCCAACCCACACCCTTCCAACGGATTTCCACAGAGTATAGCCTGATTCCTCACCCAAATCACTCGTTTCCAGTTACCCACTGCCCATTGGCGTCACTCTTTATGTAACCTCAAATGTCACATGTCACTTAGCATTTTCTACCGAAATGTGTGAGTTATGAGGAGTTGCTCGACCGTTATACTCCATTCTTTTTAACCGCCTACGCACAATCATTGTGCAAGCTGAACCGCAGATAGCACTTCGTAACAAACAAGTGATTCCTTCAGCTGACTGCATGCGAATTCTTACGACCACTCTCTGCAATGCTCGACGACCTCTGTCCGTTAGTACACGAGATCTGCTGGCTCTGGTTTAGCTGTGGTTGTTCCTTCGCGTTTCCAGCGTACAATCGCATCACCAGCAGCCAACTTGGAGAGGTTTAAGAGGGTTAAAAATGACTCTGATGAATTTGTTACTCAGCGCATCCAGTTAATACCCCACGTTCGGTGTCACTGAGCGCACCTGACCGACCCATATTGGTGTTACTGCTTCTCCATTGACCACATAATACCTCCGTCCCCAATTATACAGGCTGTTCCGCCTCTCGTGTCATCTAGTGGCCAACTCCTCATTACATAGCGGGCTCCGGATACTTCTGATCAGACAGTGTATATCGTAAAGACAGTTTTGACGCTGGTGGTGACAGCGTCCTTATAGGAGTAAATAATACGATCATATGTAATTCCTTAGGTTGTGGCAGTGTAATTGGAATTCGATAACTTTCGGGCCTGCAACCAGATGATGTCGACACACTGCCACGATATTTCGCCTCACAACGACTTTGCTATCTTCAGGTATCTTACACTGGAAACTGCTGGTGTACATCGCTGACTGAAAATTGGCGCAGTTGTGTATCCGCATAGGTTTTCACTGTAAGACAGCTCTATGTCGAGTTTAACGCCCACTGTCGAATATTCAAATGTTCAAATGTATGTGAAATCTTATGGGACTTAACTGCTAAGGTCATCAGTCCCTAAGCTTACACACTACTTAACCTAAATTATCCTAAGGACAAACACACACACCCATGCCCGAGGGAGGACTCGAACCTCCGCCGGGATCAGCTGCGCAGTCCATGACTGCAGCGCCGAAGACCGCTCGGCTAATAACGCGCGGCTGTCGAATATTGATCGTCTATGACGCACAGGCGCATGTGCGACGATGATATTGCAGGCACGCAGTTCAACTGCATATACATCATACTCCGCAAGCCACCTAATGGTGTGTGGCTGAGGGTACTTTCGGTACCACTATCTGATCCCTCCAATCCAGTTCCACTCGCGAATAGTGCGTGGGAAGGATGAATGTCGTTAAGCCTCTGTACTGGCTCTAATTTCTCGAATTTTCTCCTCGTGGTCAATACGCGAGATGTATGTGGGAGGGGGGGAAGTAATATGTTGTTTGACTCCTTCTGAAAAGTGCTGTTCCAAAATTTCCATAGTAAATCTCTCCGTGATGCACAACGTCTCTCTTGTAACGTCTGCCAGTCAAGGTTGTTTAGCATCTCCGTAACGCTCTCTCGCCAGCTAAACGATCCCGTGGCAAACGCGTCGCTCTTCGTTGGATCTTCTCTATCTCCTCAATCACCCCTACCTGATAGGGATCCCAGATAGATGAACAATACTCAAGATTTGGGCGAACAAGCGCCTTATAAACCACTTCTTTCATGGATGAATTACACTTCATTAAAATTCTTCCGATGAATCTGAGTCTTGTGTCTGCTTTTCCCACTCTCTGTTTTATATGGTCATTCCACTTAAGGTCGCTCTGGATAGTTACGCATAGATATTTTACAACAGACGTTGTCTCCAGCTGTTTGTCATCAATAGTAGAGCTGTACAGTAGTGGATTTCTTTTCCTATGTATGCGCATATGTTACATTTATTCACGTTCAGAGTCAACTGCCAGAGTCTGCACCATTTATCAATTCTCCGCAGGTCGTTCGGCAAATTCTTACCATCCTCTGGCGTTGCTAATTTGGCATAAGCAACAGATCATCTGCGAATAGCCTTAAAGAGCATCCAACGCTTTCTACTAGATCATTTAAATATATTGTGAACAGCAACGGTCCTATCATACTTCCCAGTGGTACACCGACTATTACCTTTACATTTGTCGATTTAGTTCCGTTAAGAGCGACGTGTTGAGTTCTATCTGCAAAAAAGTCTTGAAACCAACGATATAGGTTTATAATTGTGTGGATCTGTCTTATGGCCTTTCTTAAAAATGAGAATGACCTGCGCTTTTTTTCCAGTCGTTAGGTACCTTTCATTGCTCAGGCGATCTACGATAAATTACTGCTAGAAGGGGAGCAGCCCAACATCAGCGCAGTCATTCGGGAAACAACTCAGAAGACCCATCGGTCGGAGGATGGGCTCACATTGATCATCACCCTGGTCCAAGGACTCAGCCAGACTTTGGTAGAACGGTGAATCACCCAGAGAACAACCACCAGCACCCTCTAGATCTACACGTCTGCATTTTTAATGTCAGTGGCATTAAACAGATGAAGACTGAACTGAACACCTTCCTCTATGGATATTTTACTTGTTACAGAAACACACCTCAAACCGTCGGACGATTTTCGTCTATGCAACATGGTTTGCTATTGTACAGACTGTCTCCACTGCTGAGGTTGAGGCACCACAGTGTTCCCACACAAGGCACTTTTCCTCAATCAAGAGGCTACCCAACCACTGGCAAATATAGAGGCCACAGCAATCACTGTCTCTACCCACTTTGAAGCCATCACTTTTGCTGTGATATATTTGAGCTCTAATCAGTCACTTCTCGAAGCAGACCTCCGCAAGCTGACATTGAAAGACTCATCCTTGGGGCAGATCTCAAAGCCAAGCATCTGGCTTGGCGTTCTCATGTCAGTAATCCCGAAGTCATACTCCTCCTCAAATTGGAAGATTCTCTGGTACTGTCTATGGCCCCCACATTCCTACATATAACCAGTCCACTTAAACTGCCAGCTGGACATTCTGGAAGCGGTCATTTTCAAGAACGTCGTGGGGCAGTATTTGAAGGAAACGCTCCATCAACTGGTGTCAGACCACGACCCGGTGCTCTTACACCTTACCGATGCAGCACTATCTTTCGATGTCCATTCTACCATGACCATCCCGGATTGGGAAGAATTTGACTGGATTCTCAACAACAACACCTAGCAAAACCTCGACCTGACAATGCCTGCGAGTGTTGTTAGTGGTGTCGATTACCTAAAAATGAAAATCCAGAAAGCAATGAAGACCTCCACTTCCATTGTACATCGTGCTTTAACGCCATTGGATGACTTGCCTCACTTGCTCCAACTGAAAATCCAGAAGAACCGCTACTGCAGGCGGCAAAAGCAGTTTCGTAATCCTTGAGACAAGTATCGCATGAGGAGCCTCTAACGTTAATTTTGCCATCGCTTAGCCGATTGGAAAACGGAACAGTGGAAAGACAAGATGTCCACTTTTATCCTCTAACGTAACTCAGAATGGGCTGTCGTCCGAGCCCTGAGGCATTCCACACTGAGGATCAACGACCCCATCCACACTGTACATGGCTTAATTTATGACGCCCTCCATGTGGTGGCAACTCTGACCGATGCATTGGAAGCCCAGAATCAACTGATTGTCCAGGACGTCACGTCTGATGAACTCCAGGATGAAATTGTTTTTATGGCAGCTGTTGCTGCTTTCAGAAACAGATTACCTCTTACTCTCACCTTACTTCCGTAGCAGACGTTCAAAGGATTCTCCAGTGGGAGTATGGGCAGTAGGCTCCCAGATTGGATGGGATCTTGAACAAACACATAAACAAACACCTCCATCGGCTTCTGCAGAAGTCTCTGGTTTTATTCACCAGAATTCGGAACCGCTGTGTCACGACTGGCCTTTTCGCTCCTCAATGGAAGCAGGCCAGACTCATAGCAATCCCCAAGTCCTCAAGGGATTCTACGATCCCTACCAACAACAGGCCCATCAGCCTCTTGAATACCATGGCGAAGGTCATGGAGTCGTTGATCCTCCACCGCTTTTCCCAGCCTCTGGCAGTAGCTAGGATAATCCGTACGGAACAGTTCGAGTTCACGTCACACCTGATAGCCGAACTACAAGTTCTCAGCATCACATAACAGCTCAGCAAGGGACTTAACTCCATCATGTCGACGGCAGCGGTTTTCCTGGACCTGCAGAATGCTTATGTCAGGATTTGGCAGGACACTCTCGTATACAAAGTGCTGAAGCAGACGTCTATCTCGGACATCTGCATTAAGATCGTGGATGAGTTCCTCTCCAATAATACCTTCCTACTTACTCAGCGAGGAAAACGCTCCAACATATGACACATGTCGAGGGGTACCCCTCAAGTCTCTGTGTTGTCTCCCATCCTCTTTAACATTTATGTCAATTATATGCCAGTCATCCCACACAGCCACCTGGAGCAATACGCCGACGATACGGCGCACTATGCGACCGGCCACAATACTGACCATCTCATTTGCTCGTTTCCAGAGGCAAGTGGACGCAACAGTCACATGGTTTCGTTCAAACAAGACTACCCTAAATGCCGCCAAAACTATGGCGGTCTACTTCACCAAACGGCGTCCTATTCTCCTCCACAACATCACTATTGGAGGTGCCTGGGTCCCATACTCCCAAGATACCAAATATCTAAACCTCCATATGGATAATAAACTGCTGAGGAGTACATCACCCAAAGTGGCTGAAGCTGACAAAGTTGTTTTACCCTCTCTCCATCATCAGGGGTGTGAACTTAGATACCAAGCTCCGACTATACTGTATGGTTGTCCACCCTTTTCTCAGCTAAGGTTCCGCTGCATGCGCAACGATTAGTGCCTCCAGGATGCAGACCCTCAAGCGCCTGCAGAATGAGGTACCTGTCACTCCACTCAAGAGTATTGTTACCCTGCACTAGGAGACAAACATGATCCCTCTAAAGACGACCATTCGAGACAGGGCGAGGCGGACATACGACAAAGTGGATGCCTTCCACGACACGGTCAGTGGGTTGCAACAAACTGGCACCACGACTCCCCGGCACTGCACTGCCACCCTATTCCTCTTGCCATCCTCGAGGAATCGGATTCGTACCATGGCTATATATATATATATATATATATATATATATATATATATATCAAAGACTCTCGGCCTCAGGAGTATTAGTGGTGGAATATTTCAGGGCAAATTTGAAGAACGGCACAAAGATTTCTTGGGCATAGCGGTATTCGTTGATTCGTTGCTAATAGGCGAAGATTTCAATTTACTAACCGGGCCGGTAAAACCTAGTGATCAGAGTTAATTCATGTGATATTCATCTAGATGCCTTATCTAAAAAAAATGTCTTGAGCAGTTTATCAGAGAATCGACTCGTGAATGACACTTCTTAGATCTCCTGGCTACAAAAAAGCCCGAACGTCCCGACTTGCAAGGACAGGCCACGACGCTGGGATCACGGAATTACTTCAGACTTTGTACACATTGAATAGTCCAGTAGGGCAACGTAATGTACAAGTAGTAAGTAAACTATTTAGGCGTTTTCGAGAAAATAGCAAGAGAAGTTTTACGTGTCACTGACGCACCGGTACGTTGCGACACTGAGCTCTACATGGCGGCTGTCATGTGGTTAGCGTTCAAGGTCCATAATCGGCGGGTCGCTGATCGAGTATCGCTCATGTTTCTTTTTTAATTTTTTTTCACACGAGCCACATTATTTCGCACATATTACATTTGAAAGATAAAATTATGAAAAGACACGAGTATTTGTGTGAACTCTTATTGAATTTTCGATGTTATTTCGTTGCTTACTAATTTTTATTATTACAACAAATATTATGCGACTGTTATTTCTACATGCAAGTTAAAAACTTAATCAAGAGCGTTCAGACTCGTTCATATTTGATTGACAACAAACGAGAAATTGCTTCTCGTGAAGATGCTATTAAAATACATTCAATCGTACATCGCCAAATTTCGGCGCTGATATTTACGAAAACGTGGTTTGCATCCAAATGATCGGAAGAGAGAGAAATTTTTCAAAATGTCGACGAGCTTTGTTTTTCCTTAGAAACTCGAAAGATTGCTTGTGCATGCGGGAAAATTGCATTTATTCGATGCATTATATGCCGTTTTAATTAATGTTTTTCGTGCCTGAATGAAAAATATAATCCTGCAACTTGTGATATCGCAAGCACATCCGACGATTAATCGTACATTAACCTCATATTCTGGCATATTGTAAATCATTGTATTATTGAATAAAGTTATTTACACATTTATTTATCGATGTTTGACTTGGAATTTTAAGACCTGTCCCTCGACCTTAAAATTCGTGTCTGCAGATGCATGCGTACAGGTGGTAAGCAATTTTTGGCACCTTACCCGATTGCAGGTATAAGGAATTTTGGAAATCACCACAGACATACATTTCCAGGAAAACTTTATGCGTTTGGTCGTTTACTTGTCAACTCTTATAGATATAATATTTGTTGTGACAGTGAAAATGGCCAAGCAATGAAATAACATTCGAAATTCAATAAAAGGTCTAGGAAATACACATGACTTTTCACTTTATTACCTTTCAAATGTAATATGTACGAAATAACATGACCAATACTGAAAAAATTATAAATTAAAAAGAAATATGAGTTGGACTCGATCCACCGATTACGGAGCTTGAACGCTAACCAGATGACCGCCGCCGTATCGTGGTCAGGGTCACAACACATTGGTACGTCAGTGACGCGTTAAAGTTCTCTTTAGGTTTTCTCAAAATTGCCAAAATAGTACGTCCCATTACTTGCACATCATGTTGTCCTAGTGTACTACTAAACGTGTGCAAATTCTGAGGTAATTCCGTGATTCGAACGTCGTAGCCTACCCCTGTCTGTTAGCTGGCGCAGCGACTCGGTGATCATAAAGCC
Source organism: Schistocerca nitens (assembly GCF_023898315.1). Lineage (NCBI taxonomy): Eukaryota > Metazoa > Arthropoda > Insecta > Orthoptera > Acrididae > Schistocerca > Schistocerca nitens. Next base: position 623,410,369 of record NC_064616.1, on the reverse strand, counting down.
ATTATTGCGTCACCACTCTTGTAACATATCCTTTACCTAGTACTAGGACACACATCTGTCGTCGATGCCTAGTCACTCAGAACAGTAAGCTGACGGCGGCGTCGACACTCAATAGTGGTAGATGAATAGTCCATATTCAAGGATATAAAAGGATCGATCATTCGAAGCAAAAAGACACAGTAAACGTGGAAACTAAAATACATATCTTAAGAATTATGAGCACTTGTTCGGTAGAAGAGGTGTGTTTCACAGTAACGAAGTAGAACAAGTGCTCCTAGGTCTTAAGTTATGCACTCTAGAGCTCACGTTTACTAGACTCTTCTGCTTCGCGCAGTCGTTCCTGTCGTATCCCTGAATATTGTGCAATCCTCCTGGGAGAGAGAGGCGGTCATGAAGCGGGAGTGCATGGCCCTGTGGCCGTGTACTGCGTGCCTCAGCTCACGTGGGCGACGCGCCCGAGGGGATTAGCACGGCAGCCAGCCACGCCCTCACGCAGCCGGCGGTTTTCCTGGAACCGCACGCCTCACCGCCAGCTCCCTGCTGCGCTCACATCGAACACTCTGCCACTTGTCCCTGGACGAGGAACGTGGCACTTACTAACCTGTGCATATGGAATGGCTAATTAAGCGTGAAATAGAGGCACGCGATACGGGTCCCATCTTCCTAATACGCAGTCGTAAATTTACATACTCATGCATGTAGTGTATTTATTTGCACACCAATTTTACTTATAACCATTCTCGTTAACAACCCCCATTCGTAACCGAGATGGCTAACACGATGTTGCTCGACCACGAGGTAAACGGTTCGATTTCTGTAGTTGGCAGAAGTTTTTCTCGCAATTATTTGGCTGACAATGACAGAAAAAGTATTGGCTTAGCGTTTCAGATCATTAGATCCTGCGCTCTCCCTCTAATGATATGGATATCGACGAGACGTGAAACTCTTACGCACCTAATTGATTTTTCCCTGCTTCCTTCCCCCCCCCCCCCCCTTCCTTCCTTTCGTCACGCTATGCGCCACTGTCTTGTATTAAAGCCCCGACGAGCCTGCAGAATCTGACCGAGTAACCACAGTCAACACCTTTCATGATGATCCTTCTGAAATATTCGGATGTTAATCCCCGTTAAAATGTTCGATGGTTCAAAAATGGTTCAAATGGCTCTGAGCACTATGGGACTTAACATCTGTGATCATCAGTCCCCTAGAAACATAGATCTACTTAAACCTAACTAACCTAAGGACATCACACACATCCATGCCCGAGGCAGGATTCTAACCTGCGACCGTATCCGTCACGCGGTTCCACACTGAAGCGCCTAGAACTGTTCGATGGGAGACAATATTTCCACACTCGTACTGGAAGTGCTGAACATATAAAATTGTCACTTCGGCACCAAGATCTTATAACGCAAAATGGAAACGTGATAGGAATATGTCGTACCAGCTTGTGCATAAGTTCGAACGAGGCAGAAACCTGAATCTTTCGTACTGCTGCTTCCGGTCATACTAATCTTGCAGGAAAACAAGGCGTTAAATATCATAATCCAGAAGCCTACATAGTGTTCTGTCCCCAATGCCTTCACATTCACAAAGTGTGCTATGAGTCGGTATTGTGGTCCACCTAGAAAGGTTTTTGTTCGGTCGGTGATGACAAACAGTATTTATGGAGAGCTAATAACATCCATATCTCTATTAGAAAACAATTTGGAACCATCAGCTTGGCCGTTTAGGGGAAGATGGCAGCACCTGTAGTGGGAGAATTGGTTAAAGATTCATGCAGGAAGGACTCGGAGGTATGCACTCATGTTATAGAACGTAAGCCACGAAATATCCCTATTGCTTGTTGTACATTGAGACAGGCAGCTAGGACCGTAGTGAACCCATTGCTTGACAGTTTCTACTGGGGTTCCAAATATTTGTTGGAGAAAACATACCCGTAGTCAAAACTCGCCGCCTACATGATGACAGACGATTGTGTATCGTCTCACATAGGAGCGCCACCAATGTTGATGGGGGTACATAAGCAGTTTATAAAAATGTGCCTCACCCACACTTTGCTCAGTGAACTCCTCGGATCACGCGATACGTTCATCTCCAGCCAGTGGTTCCTTATCTCGAAGCACTGTGTTTCCGATGTTCTTCCGTCTGAAAAAGGTTCGGTACACTCTGTACGCTGCTATTACTCTCGAACAGGCCAAACTGTCACACTTCTCTATTGTGCACAATTGCAATAGCGTTTGAGTGCCCATTGCAGCCTCAGCTGGTAGCTTCTGTAACATGTAGCTTGTGCAGTGTCATTAGGTCCACCATATTAGCAACTCACGTAGAGTCGAATTTTCTTTGTTCATCAAACCTTCTGTAACTGACATGAATGTTCTCTCGACTCTGTTGATATAAGTCCCTAGTAGCTGCTTTCAGCCTTCATGTTTTTAGCGAGTGTGAACGTTATCTTCGCCGACCGTTTGATATCTTCTTAACAACAGTTTCGCCGTTACCTGTGATATGCTGGTTGCTTCTTGAATGCGAGTAATCGGGAGAACGCATTTCCACGTTTCGACAATGCGACCCCTACTTTTCTCAAATACTTAATTCATGGCTCTTCCAATAGAAACATAGGAAGAAAGCATTCCGTCCTTAATTTCAAATGGTTCAAATGGCTCTGAGCACTATGGGACTTAACATCTATGGTCATCAGTCCCCTAGAACTTAGAACTACGTAAACCTAACTAACCTAAGGACATCACACAACACCCAGTCATCACGAGGCAGTGTCCTTAATTTCAGGTACATTGAAGAGTATGACAGATTATGTTCCACCGTGAACGAGTACAGTTTAGATCAGAAAAGAGGAAAAACAATATGCACTTTAAGCAACCAATTTTAAAAAAATTAGTTTCCCTTCTTGAGGACTTCACATCTCTTTGTACGACAGCATGGAAATTACATCTTTCTGTACATCTCTGACGATTTGAGGATGATCTGTAAGTATAAAAAAGTGTCCCATAATCATAAAGTCCATGAATTTTTTTAAAAAGTCGGTGTGGGTAAATGGCTAAACATAACATAAGGAATGAAACAGTACGTACAAGTCCAACTCTCAGTGTTGAACGTGTTGTCTGCAAGCTAGTATAAAAAACCGCCGACAGGGGTGCCACAGGCCGTGGTTGCTGAAAATAGCGATAAACCAAAGAGGAAAAAAATAAGATTAGAGTTTAACGTCCCGTCCACGGCGGGGGAATTAGGGACAGAGCACAAGTTCGGCTCCGGAAAAATTGGGGAAAGAAATCGGTTGTGGCTTTATCCAAGGAACCATTCCGGCACTTGCCATAAGTGACTTAGGGGAATCACGGAAAAAAACGTTAATCTGGATGACCGGTCGGGGATTTTAACTGTCCTCCTACCGAATGCGATTGCTGTGCGCTAACCTTAACACCACCTAACTCGGTGCGATTAATAACGTTGAATGCTCAAGTTGCCTGTCGTCAGTTGGCAGCGAGTGTGCAAAGAAATTTAAGTGGAAAGTTCTACAAGACACAACCGGCTTACAACAACATAGTGAAGTGGTACTAGAAATTGTTTGGGCCGACCAGATATGTCTGAACAAACAGTCGACCGTGTGAATGACAAGGTGTTGCGAAGTCACTCGAAAGGGAGCTGCTTCAGAACCAGGATGCAATTAAGAGTGAAGTTTCCTGCAGTTCTGCATTGATATGCATGTCCATCTTGAAAACAACGAGTTTGAAAGTAAATTAATCTTTAGTGACGAAGCCACATTTTATCTTTAGGGAAAGGTCAACCAACACAACACACGCTGTGAGTAGCAGAGAATCATCATCTAACTGTCAAACACGGCAAGGATTCCGTGAAAGTTAGCATGCTCTTTACCATGCCAAACAACCAGGTCTATGTACCCGCCTGCTTCGTTGAGAGAACTGTCAATGGTATCATCTATCTCCACATGCTGCAATCGTGACTCATGTCACAATCTGAAAGTGATAGCAGGGATTCCATCTTTCAACAAGATGGCGCCCCTCCACATTCCTTCACGTGTCTACGAGATTATCTGAATGAGATGTTGCCACGTCGCTGGATACGCCGTGTAGTGGCCACTGACCTGTGCTGCTCGAGTGGCCACCACGGTCAATGCACTTGACATCCTGCGTTTTTTTCTTGTGGGGTCACATCAAGGAAAGTGATTACGTTCAGCCGGCCGGAGTGGCCGAGCGGTTAAAGGCGCTACAGTCTGGATCCGCACGACCGCTACGGTCGCAGGTTCGAATCCTGCCTCGGGCATGGATGTGTGTGATGTCCTTAGGTTAGTTAGGTTTAAGTAGTTCTAAGTTCTAGGGGACTTATGACCACAGCAGTTGAGTCCCATAGTGCTCAGAGCCATTTGAACCATTTGATTACGTTCCCCATCTACCACATTACCTCGAAGAGTTGTGACACCGCAGCGCTGCATCTGTTCTTACCGTAGCCGCACGGTCTGGGGCCCGTTGCCCCGTCGGAGGTTCGATGATGATGATGATGATGATGTTTGGATTGTGGGGCGCTTAACTGCGCAGTTATCAGCACCCATACAAATTCCCAACCTTTGCTCAGTCCAATCTCGCCACTTGCATGAATGATGATGAAATGACGAGGACAACACAAACACCCAGTCATCTCGAGGCAGGTGAAAATCCCTGACCCCGCCGGGAATCGAACCCGGGAGACCGTGCTCAGGAAGCGAGAACGCGACCGCGAGACCACGAGCTGCAGACCGGAGTTTCGAGTCCTCCCTCGGGCATGGGCGTGTGTGTTGTCCTTAGAGTAAGTTAGGTTAAGTAGTATGTAAGCCTAGGCACCGATGACCTCAGCAGTTTGGTCCCATAGGAACTTACTACAAATTTCTAATTGTTCTTACCGTCATTCCTGATACGCCGAGACGGGTATGAGCAGAACTAGGCTGCCGATTGGATGTGTACCATGTAACGAAGTGTAGACACGCAGAACATTTATAAACATTGTAAAAAAAATTCTACTTTGTCTTTCATATAATGTATCATTTCTTTGCTTTGTTCTTGGTCGTGTAAACTGTACCGTTTTTCTTTAATATTTCATGCTCTTTTTAATTACCCTTTACACTGCCGTTAATAAAGTACCTGTTGAGACATGGACCATTCTGATCTATGATATCCGTCTGTCTGTTAACATTACAAATGGTACTCGATATGGTTCCCATTTACACATCCTTAAAATCTTCTTTTCAAACTATCGGAAACTCTTGAGAAGACACCTAGCTGCCCTCGGAAATGGTCTCACGGATGAGTCACATCTGCATCTACATCTGCATACATACTTCGCAAGTTATCGTAAAGTGTGTGGCGTAGGTTACCTTGTACCACTACTATTGATGTTTTTCCTGTTACACTCAGAAACAGAGTGAAGAAAAACCGACTGGCTACATATACCGGGTGATCAAAAAGTCAGTATAAATTTGAAAACTGAATAAATCACGGAATAATGTAGATAAAGAGGTACAAATTGACACACATGCTTGGAATGACATGGGGTTTTATTAGAACCAAAAAAATACAAACGTTAAAAAAATGTCCGACCGATGGCGCTTCATCTGATCAGAATAGAAATAATTAGCATAACAAATTAAGACAAAGCAAAGATGATTTTCTTTACAGGAAATGCTCAATATGTCCACCATCATTCCTCAACAATAGCTGTAGTCGAGGAATAAAGTTGTGAACAGCACTGTAAAGTATGTCCGGAGTTATGGTGAGGCATTGGCGTCGGGTGTTGTCTTTCAGCATCCCTAGAGATGACGGTCGATCACGATATACTTGCGACTTCAGGTAACCCCAAAGCCAATAATCGCACGGACTGAGGTCTGGGGACTTGGGAGGCCAAGCATGACGAAAGTGGCGGCTGAGCACACGATCATCACCAAACGACGCTCGCAAGAGATCTTTCACGCGTCTAGCAATATGGGGTGTTTTTTTCGTTCTAATGAAACCCCATGTCATTCCTAGCATGTGTGTCAATTTTTACCTCTCTATCTACATTATTCCGTGGTTTATTAAGTTTTCAAATTTATACTGACTTTTTGATCACCCGGTATTACATACGAGCCCTCATTACTCCTATCTTTGTGGTCTTTCGCGAAATGTGCAATGGTCGTGGTAGAATCGTTCTGCAGACGGCTTCGAATGCCGGTTCTCCAAATTTTCTCAGTAGCGTTCCTCGAAAAGAACGTCACCTTCCCTCCAAGGATTCTCATTTGAGTTCCCAAAGCATCTCCATAATTCTTGCATGTTGATCGAGCCTGTCGCTAATAAATCTAGCAGCCCAACTCTGAATTACTTCTATGTCTTCCTTTAATCCGACTCAGTGAGGATCCCAAACACTTCAGCATGCTCAAGAATGGGTCACGCTAGTGTTCAAAAGTGTTCTCCTTTACAGTGAACCACACTTTATTTAAATTCTCCCAACAAACAGAAGGCCTTCACTACTGCAGCCCCTCAATGCTCGTACTATTTCATATCCATTTTATTAGTTATCCCCAGATATTAATCGACGTGATTGTATCAAGCAGTACATTACTAATGTCGTATTCGATCATTACAGGTTTCTCAGCCGCCTGTAGCTGAGTGTCCTAACAAAAAATTACAGTGTACAATGTTTCATTCCTTCTGCTCTCCCTTATCCTGTCAGGAGACGGGGACACCGTGGCCAGGCCTCCAAGTACGACCCCTGCCCACTCTGCCCCCTGACCTACATAATAATTAAAAAAATTAAAAAAATTAAAAAAATATAAAAAAAGATGGATAGAGCGTCTGCCATGTAAGCAGGAGATCCCGGGTTCGAGTCCGACTAGGGGCCACACATTTTCAACTATCCCTATCGAGGTATATCAACAACACCTGTCGGCAGCGGAAGGTTTCAGTTAATTATCATTTACTCTAGAGAAGATGCACGGTCATTAATGGCATCTGTTCTTCCGAAAAAAAAAAGTGGTCAGCGCGACAGAATGTCAATCCTAAGGGCCCAGGTTCGATTCCCGGCTGGCATGGAGATTTTCTCCGCTCAGGGATTGGGTGTTGAGTTGTCCTCATCATCATCATTTCATCCCCATCGACGCGCAAGTCGCCGAAGTGGCGTCAAATCGAAAGACTTGCACCCGGCGAACGGTCTACCCGACGGGAGGCCCTAGTCACACGACATTATTATTATTACAGGATTATTTTCCCTACTCATCTGCATTAACCTACATTTTCCTACATTTAGAGCTAGCTGTCGTTCATCACATCAACTATAAATTAATATCTAAGTTATCTTGTATCCTCCTACAGTCACTCAACGATGACACCTTCCCGTACCCAACAGAGTCATCAGCAAACAATCCAAGATTGCTGCTCACCTTATCTGTCAGATCATTTGTGTAAATGGAAAGTAATAGCGGTCCTATCACACTTCCCTGGGGCACTACTAAGGATACCCTTGTCTCTGATGGAACACTCACCGTCGAGGACAACGTACTGGCGTCTGTCGTTTAAGAAGTGTTCGAGCCACGCACATATCTGGGAATCTGTTCTGTATGCTCGTACCCTAGTTAAGATTCTGCAGTGGGCACCGTGTCACGCTTTCCATAAATCTAAAACTATGGAATCTGCCTGTTACCCTTCATACGTGTTTCATAGCTTATGATGTGAGAAAAGGGCAAGCTGAGTTTCGCATCGGCCATACTTTATAAAACAATGCTGATTTATGGACAGAAGCTTTCTCATCTCAAAGAAATTCATTGTATTCGATCTGAGAATATATTCAAGAATTCTTCAGCAAACCGATGTTAAAGATATTTGTCTGTTATTTTGTGGGACAGTTGTCTTACCGTTCTTATATACAGTCGTTCGGGACTTGGGCTGGGGGAGAGATTCGCGATAAATGCTAGGTAAGTAAGAGGCCATTGCTGTACAGTATTCTTTGTAAGACCGATCCGGGTTTCTATACGGATCTGGCGACATACTTGTTTTCATCGTTTCAGTTGCTTCTCTACACCGGGGATGCCTATTATTATGGACTTCACACATGAGTCTGTGCCATGATCAAACGACGGTATTTTTGTACGATCCTCCTGCGCGAACGATTTCTTAAAACAAATTTTTGCCTTGCTATCGACGGTACAACAACTTCTGGCTGCACAAGCAGTCTCGACCGCACAATAACAGCCAACCGGCCGGCAGGCCCACCAAGTGCCGCCGACCAGCATACCAACGTTCCGGCAATTTAACGACACCGAAGAAGAATGGCTCGAATGCCTGACACAGTTCCAAGCTCATTGTGCAATTCACCGAGTTCAAGTTATTGTGAAGCTACAATACTTTCTTTCCATTGCGTGGTCCCCAATGTTCCGGTTAATACGTTTCCCGACGAACTCAGCTATGACCGAGTAATCGCTGCATTAACGCAGTACCATGACCAGCAAGTCCAAATGGTTCAAATGGCTCTGAGCACTATGGGACTTAACTTCTGAGGTCATCAGTCCCCTAGAACTTAGAACTACTTAAACCTAACTAACCTAAGGACATCACACACATTGATGCCCGAGGCAGGATTCGAACCTGCGACCGTAGCAGCAGCGCGGTTCCAGACTGTAGCGCCTAGAACCGCTCGACCACCCCGGCCGGCCAGCAAGTCCAAGTAGCTGCTGCCAGATACCAGTGCTTTCGTTTGCAGAAAAAGCCGGAACAGACATATCGTCAATGGTATACATATTTAACAGGCATGACTAGGATGTGCACATTTAAGTGTAGTTGTGGCAACTTCTACAGTGACTTGACGATTAGAGCTAGTATAACATTCAGTGTCCCAGATAGCAGAATGTGGGAACAGATCTTAAAGTACTCTGATCCATCACGTCCTCAAGTGTTGCAAATCTTAGAGCAATATGATTCGGGTGCCATAGCGGCCGCTAATTTTGACCAGTCCCCGATTTGTCGGGTCGAGTCATTCATTGCCCGCGACCGCCCCAAACAGCCACAACAACGAGCGCGTACACAGCCGCGTGGACAGCCACGTAGACACGTAAACTACGCGGTGAACTTAGTGAAGTCTTCCCCTAGATGTTTTGTTCGCCATAAAAGACAGGACTGCCCAGCACGTAACGCAACGTGTTACATGTGTGGAAAAAAAGGCCATGACCAAGCAGTTTGTTTGCAACGAAGCAAAAACGCCAGTTTTGCCCGCTTCCATAAAAAACAGTAAACGTTGTGTTTTCTAAACCTACAACAGATTCTTACAAAAGTAAGATTAAGGGTATACGGAACGCCCTATGCTTACAATGTTAAATTGAGCTAAAAGTTAGGAACATTTTCTCATTTGTTATTTGGACGATACTCTTGATTTTTTCACAGAACGCAGAGATATGTTCTGCTTTTATGCTGAATTACTAATTTTGAAAAAATAATGTATAGTTTTTCTGATATTTTATTTTTTGTAAATGTTAAAAAAAGTTATACATTTTAACTAGTATTTTAAAATTTACATCCATTAATACAAAATAATTCCATATATCTTTTAATTCATATATATTAAAAGGTCTTAAGGAACAACTACAGAAAATTTCATCTTTCTACTATAAATAGGCCTTGAGGAAATGTACCTTATACGCAAAAAAACTAAAGTTACGGGAAATTAGCTTCAAAGGTTTTACTTCAGTACAAGCCTGCTCCATAGCTTTTATCGTCAGAATCGTCCAACAGCTTCCTCTTGATGGCTCTGCTATGCTGTCTAGCTATCTTTGAATATACTTTTATGGCATTATCTGAAGACCTGAGCCGTTCCTTGTCCAAACAAAACATAGCAGCGGCAGTTTGTAGTCCTACACAGAGCCCCAACTTCTTCAGAACTTTGCACTTTGTTATATTGCCCTGATTGAATGATGAAACAGCATCATAAACGCCAAAGTGAAGTGTGTTTATACCCACAAACACAGTTTTAGGTAGTCTATTCCATATCACGTGGTTCACACACTCATTTGGATTTTGAGTCCGGCCATGAAGACATTTCTTTAGTAGACTAATATCTGCGAGGTCTCGGAATATTGGTTTTATTTCATCCATTATGGCAGGTGGCAGGTGATGAGGGTGATTGTATTGTTTCTTAGTTACCTTGCCTCTGTTGTACTTGCACCAACTATCGTCTCCTTTTGGACATAGCCCATGTTGGGGATTCTCATTGTTTGAAGCTGTATGAAAAAACAGAGCCCAGACTGCTCTTCTCTTTAATTCTGCATCTGCTGTATTCTGTCTTATTGCTAGACCATAGCACTTCTGAATATGATCTATTGTAACATCTGTCAGTCTATTTTTCCCATCTAAAGTTTTTCCATCGCTCAATTTCTTGCCTTTCACGCTAGCCTTGAGCCGTCGAAGTCTTGATCCCACCCTTTTCTGAACATGGCCAACACACTCCAGTTTGGAAATTTTCACATCGTTACCATAGGGTCTCAGTTCCTCAATTTCTTTGAAAGCCTTTGAGTCACCATCTCCAAGATAATTTATGTATCTAACGTTGTACCATTATACTGAGCGTTGATAAATACTTCTTACACCAGCAACTTCCATACCACCACTTGACCCATAGTAATTTGCCATGCACTCCTCTTCATGTTTAGTTTTCAATTTCTCCTTGCATCTGCAATGCTTGGAAAGTATTGCCACATCAACTACCTTACCAGTGTCCACACTTGTAGCTGTTACTACACCATTCAGGGACGTGTGGCCTCTCTTCTGCCAGCTTCCATCAAAAGCTATGGACAAGTCTCTGCTATTATTATTTTCAACAACTGCTTCCTCAAGAGCATCTTTCATGTTTTCCTGTGCCACATCTTATACAGCAGAGCCTATTGCAATTATGTGTTTGTTAAATTTTGAAAGTGGAGGAGGGAGGTTCATCACACCACACAACATAGCACCTGCAGCCCTGCCCTTTCCTATACACCGTAATCCATAAACCAGTCTAATGTTTATATCGTATAGTTTACCTGTATCTGCAGTAACATGTGAGGAATTGAAGAAAGTAACACTGTGTTTGCAATAACTGCACATCAACTCTAATTCACAAGCAAGTCCTACATGTAAGTTAGTTTTCAATGAAACACCACATTTTCCCCATTGTTTGCAGCACACATTGTTCTCCAAAACGTCTGATAATAAAGAGACGTTAATTACCTCATATTTTTTAGTCTCAGCATTTAGTTTCTTGATTTCTTCTTCAATTCCAGCTAGTTTTCTTCTTGAAGCACTTTCCGGTGTAGTGGCAGCAGCATCACTCAATGTATCACTACCAGTATTGAGGTTAGTCGCTACTGGGACATCAGATACTGATGAAGATGAATCAGACGAATTTTTAGTACACTTTACTTTCTTGCGCCAATGTACACGCTTTCTAAATACCTTCAGACTAGGTCTTGGCATGTTGAAGGAAAGAAAACTCAATGACTTCTCCATATACGACTTTCACAACAATGACATGGATGTACTCACAAAGGAAACAATACAAATTGTGCAGTATCTATTGTCAACTGTCTAGCAGTGTGGCCAACAGAAAAGCTAACTCTCTTGTGCTCAATTATATCTCTGGCAAGGCTGTCTATATCAGGTATATTTCGCGTCAAGGTGCGGAACATCGTGTGTCGAAATTATTTTAAAAAATTATTTAAAATATTTCTATTCACGTCATCCAAATATTTTATACATGGTATTAAACGGGAGAGTCTAAATTTTTCGAAAATGCATTTACCCAAAAATCGATTTTTTCATCGAAAAACTCATTCCGTATACCCTTAAGGTTGTGCCTCCTTCTCGACCTAGTGTTGTGCAACGACGTTCTAACAAACTATTTGTCTCGTTACGAATTGTTGGCCATCGTGTTAGTTTTCAGTTAGACACAGGTGCCTCAGTAACTTCGCTTAATCGTGCCATGTACGAACAGTTAGGCTCACCACGCCTTTCTAAATTTAGCAAGCACCTCACTGCTTACAACAGACAGAAAAATCCAATGCTTGCACAGTGTAGTTTGCCTGCAACTTACAAATCTCACACTAAGACAATGAATTTCACTGTGTTCAAATCAAGAGACAGTGAGAATATTTTCGATTTAGATGCCTTTAATTTGTTTGGCCTTCGTTTACACGACAATGTACTTTCCATATCGGCTTGTGATCCAAACTACAGTGTCGCTAGTTTGCTTAAAGAAGTTCCTAGACTATTTTCAGAAGGAATGGGAGAAGCTAATAACTTTGTAACGCATGTTACATTGCAAGACAATGCACAGCCTAAGTTTTTTTGGACCTACCCCGTTCTAGTTGGTTTAAGAGACAAAGTAGCCAGCGAATTGAAAGAATTGGAAGATAATGGTGCAATTTCTCCCATTCAAGCTAGTCAATGGGCAAATCCTCTCGTTTTGTTCAAAAATGGTTCAAATGGCCCTGAGCACTATGGGACTCAACTGCTGTGGTCATAAGTCCCCTAGAACTTAGAACTACTTAAACCGAACTAACCTAAGGACAGCGCACAACACCCAGCCATCATGAGGCAGAGAAAATCTCTGACCCCGCCGGGAATCGAACCCGGGAACCCGGGCGTGTCTCGTTTTGTTGCCTAAGCCGTCTGGTCGCATTCACATTTTTGTTGACTTCTAGTCTACAGTTAACCCACAGGCAGTAGTTGACACTTATCTGCTACTTCGCCCTGAGGAACTCATGGATGGGCTTGGTGCAGGGTGTTACTTTTCTAAGATAGACTTGCGTGACGTCTACTTGCGAATTCCATTGCATGAAGAATCACAGAAAGTGTTTGTTGTAAATACAGACTTAGGACTGTTCAAGTATTTGCGTTTGCCCTTCGGCAGTGCTTCCGCACCCGCCATTTTTCAACGTTACTTGGAACAGCTGATTGAAAAATAGCCATTTTGTTCAAATATCTTGACAATATTGTCGTCTCCGGCCGTACCCCAGAGGAACACATTGCCAATTTGCGTTCTCTTTCTCGAGTCTTGTCAGAAGCAAGACTCAAGTGAAGTTTCGAAAAGTGTGACTTTTTTCAAACTCAACTACAGTACTTAGGTATGTGATAAACAGTCAAGGTGTGCACACCCTCCAGTCACATTTGCTTGCAATCCGTGACCTGTCTGTTCCTGGCAATGTGTCTGAACTGCAGTCACTACTAAGCAAGATGACGTACTACATTCGGTTCATACCGAATGCCGCTCAGATCGCGGCTCCATTGCATCGCTTGCGTCGGAAAAGTGTACCTCTTGTGTGGACTAACGACTGTCAAGATGCCTTTCAGAAAATCAAAAATGCTTTGCTCAGCGACAGATGGCTAGCGCATTTTGGCCCTGCCAAACCAGTAGTCGACGCTTCTTCCTAAGGAATCGGCGCTGTGCTTTCGCACAGAAATGGTGCACAAGACAAAAAAATGGTTCAAATGGCTCTGAGCACTATGGGACTTAACATCTGCGGTCATCAGTCCCCTAGAACTTAGAACTACTTAAACCTAACTAATCTAAGGACATCACACACATCCATGCCCGAGGTAGGATTCGAACCTGCGACCGGAGCGGTCACGCGGTTCCAGACTGAAGCACCTAGAACCGCACGGCCACGCTGGTCAGCTGCACAAGACAGACCTATTGCATTTGCCTCAAGTTGCTCACTCAAACTCAGTATGGTGTGACAAAATTCTATCACTATTTTTACTGTCACAAGTTCTATTTTGCGACAGATCACAAGCCATTGCAATCCTTGTTTCATCCGTCAAAGCCAGTTCCTACACGCACTGCTCAAAAATTGCGTTGATAGGCTTTGTTGCTTATGCAGTATCAGTATGAAATTGTGTACAGACCTACAGCAAATCATGGCAATGCAGACGCCCTATGTCTGCTTCCGATTGGCCCAGACTCTGATTTTGATGCATCTGCCACATCTTGTTGCCAAATCGATGCGCAGGACTCTGAATTGCTGGAATCTTTTCCCTTGCGCTACCGTAAAATTGCGCAGACCACGGAAGCAGACTCAGATCTCAAGATTTTGTTGCATTATATTTGCACCTCTTGGCCTCGTTCATAGAGCAATATCCAAAACTCAGTTGAGTGCCAATATTTTGCGCGTCGGCATAGCCTTTCAGTTCAACAGGGTGTGATTCTAGTTCAAAATGACAACGGACAATCCCGTGTGCATATTCCCAGAGTGCTGGAAAATGATGTGTTGAGATAGCTTGACCAGGGACGTTGGGGAATTATTCGCACTCAACAGTTAGCGCTCCTTCACTGTACTTGACAGGCCATGGACGTCCGCATTGAACAGATGACATTACAGTGTCACGCCGGCGCGGAGAACCAATCCGCTCCGCAACAAACATTCTCAGGTTGGCATAAGACTCAATCGCTATGGCAAGGAGCGCACATTGACTTTACAGGACATATCTGGAACACTCGTTGGCTGATAGTGGGCCACTCCCGCCGGAGGTTCGAGTCCTCCCTCGGGCATGGGTTTGTGTGTTGTTCGTAGCATAAGTTAGTTTAAGTAGTGTGTAAGTCTAGGGACCGATGACCTCAGCAGTTTGGTCCCTTAGGAATACACACACATTTGAACATTTTGCTCATAGTGGTAGACTCTTTTAGCAAGTTCCTATCTGATGTGCCTATGAGCTCTACCACGTCATGTAGCACTATTCAAGCATTGTCTTCAATATTTTGTATTGAAGGTTTGCCAGAAGTACTTATGTCAGACAACGGCCCACAGTTCACTTCATCTGACTTTGAACAGATTTGTTAATGCAATGGCATTCATCACTTAACGGGTGCTTCGTTTCACCCGCAGGCCAACGGAGAAGCAGAACGCTTCGTTCGCACTTTCAAGCAACACATGGCCAAGCTTCACACCACCGACACACGGGAAGAGGCGCTGCCACTCTTTCTCACCTCCTATCGCTCCCATCCACGAGACGGACCATCACTGGCGGAACTTCTGCACGGCCGCCGCCATCGGACGCTGCTACACTTCTTCCACTACCATAGCATGCGGCGCCGCCAATGATCCGCAAGTATCGCTTTGCGCCGCGCGATCTTGTTCTTTTCAGGGTTTATAGCAACCGTGGGCGCTGTGAAAGAGGCGTGATCCCGGAACCCACTGGCTCTTATATGTACTTAACTGCAGGTCCCGATGATTTGCAGCGCCGCCACCAGAACCAAATTCGCGCGTGTCATTTGCCGCGTGATCCTGTTGCTTTTCTTTCACCAGATTCACGGCTTCATGGGACATCGCGGCCTTCCCAGCCGCCCACTGGTGCCACCAGGGCACACCAGGAGGAGCGGATGGACGATGCGCCGTCGCCCCCGCTCACCGACCCCATGGACCTTGACCCGCCATCGCCGTCGCCGTCGCTGTCAACGCCCCAGCACACGCCCTCGATCCTGGACGTGTGGTCTGGCAGCAGTTTTCCGGAGGGTGTTCCTATTGCCTTGCAAATCAGATGGCGGGGTATGGTTGGGAGTGCTCCATGCTCCACAGTCACGGCTTCCGGACCATCTCTACATCCAGCATCCTGCCTCCCTCGCCGGTGTCGTTCACAGCCTCACGACAACGGTGTCGTAATTCGCGGGAGAGGAATGTGCTGGCGTAAGCTGGCGCCAGCACACCAGGCGGCAAACAGATTGTAAGTAAGATCGATAGAGGCCAACGACAGACTCACAGGAAACGTGCCGCCAATACCCTCTCGGCCACTAGCATTTAGATTGCCGCCGCCTACCGGAGGGTCAGTCTGTCGCACCCAGTGAGTTCCAGTCTGTCATCGAGTGAATCTCTGAGTCGGAGTCGCAGTCACAGTCTCAAGCTCAGAATCAAACAGCACATAGCGACCAGAATAGTGTACATCGCGGACTTGTACTTCACCAGCAGTGAGGCTAACGTGCACTGTTACCGAGATCTTGTACCATAACGACTATGTTGAGTTAAGTAACTTTCTATTTTTATGAATAAAAAATGGTTCAAATGGCTCTGAGCACTATGGGACTTAACATCTATGGTCATCAGTCCCCTAGAACTTAGAGCTACTTAAACCTAACTAACCTAAGGACATCACGCAACACCCAGTCATCACGAGGCAGAGAAAATCCCTGACCCCGCCGGGAATCGAACCCGGGAACCCGGGTCTTATGAATAAAGAACCCATTTAACACATGTGTGCAGTTTGTTTTATAGAAATGGGATACCGACCACCAAACAACATCCTCTCCTTGCTTCCCAAGGTACAGCGTTCGTGCGTACAGAGTTAGAAAGTTACTTAACTCAAGATAGTCGTTGTGGTACAAGCTCTCGGTAATAGCCCACGTTAGCCTCACTGCTGGTGAAGTACAAGTCTGCGATGTACACTATTCTGGTCGCTATGTGCTCTTTGATTCTGAGCTAGAGGCTCTGACTGCGACTGCGACTCAGAGATTCACTCGATGACAGGACCTCTTTGTAGTAAATTTAATGTAGTTAAATTCTGTACTGGGATACGTTTTCGCTGGAGTCCGTAGTTTCAGAATTATTTATGAAAAACTTACAAAAGTCATCTTCAAACGCACCCCCACTCCCACACTCAGCCCCCACCGGTCAGGATTTCTAGTATGTTTTTCATGACATTCCCTCCTACCACTGTACGAATATTTGCGACCACACGAAATGTTCCCGACATTCCACCACGAACAACAAACAACAAATCCTGACTGGCGAGGGATGAGTGTGTGGTGGAGGTGAGTTTGAAGATCACTTTTGTACGTTTTTAGTGAATAACTCGAAAACCGTGGTCTCCTGCGAAAACGTATCACACTACAAAATTTAACTACGTTAAAGTTCCAAAAAAAAGGTCGTGTTCATTTTTTCTGTAAGACTAATAGTTTGCATATAGCGAGCAAGATAATATGACAATCTGGCGCGTGGCTTCTGAAGACCAGCTATAGCATTTCAGGGTGCATTAAAAAACAGCGGTAGGAACAGTTGAATCACCAGGTATGTCTTTCACTGCTTGTGCTACCACCTGCCGTCTGTGAGTGGTTATTGAGAGTTGATTTCGAATATAGACGGTGGTCTCATAAACGTGACTGGACCATAAAGATACAGATACGACTATGGCTTCTGCTCAAAAGCTAAAACACTCACTGCAGACCTAGATCAATTCTCTATAACCAGATTTTGTACACAGCAATGCGCATTCCGCTCTGAAGTCACAGTACATTATCTTGGATGGAGAGGCTTCAACAGATGTAGAAGTATCTTCAAGTGTGCCACAGGAAAGTGTGCTGAAACCCTTGCCATACATGTTCTTAATGTGATTGACCGTGCAGACAATATGAATAGCAAACTCGGACTTTCCGCAAATGATGCAGATATCTGTAATTAAGTACTGTCTTAAATGTATTCAATCGGATCTTGATAAGATTTACAAGTGGTGCAAAAAGATAGGCAACTTGTTGTAAATGTCCTTTTGCGACCTGGTGAGCTAGGAGCGCGTTCTGAACAGGATGCCTATTGTGGAGTGTTAGTAAGTTGTCAGGTCACGCCTGGAGGCGACGGTGACACAGTGATATCCGCAATAACATTTATTTGTTGTTCAAAGTGTACAGTGTGGTGTCACCGCCAGACACCACACTTGCTAGGTGGTAGCTTAAATCGGCCGCGGTCCATTAGTACATGTCGGACCCGCGTGTCGCCACTGGCAGTGATCGCAGACCGAGCGCCACCACACGGCAGGTCTCGAGAGACGTACTAGCACTCGCCCCAGTTGTACGACGACGTTGCTAGCGACTACACTGACGAACCCTTTCTCTCATTTGCCGAGAGACAGTTAGAATAGCCTTCAGCTAAGTTAATGGCTACGACCTAGCAAGGCGCCATTTGTACCATTGCATGTATCTCAAGATAGTCTCACTTGTCTCATCAAGATTGCTGTATACCAAAGGACGATATAAAAGTTAAGTGTTCTAATAGCTACGTTCTTTTCTTTATGACATTCATTACGAATCCTGTTCCAGACTTCGCGCCAGTCGGCGTGTGTGTACGTGTGCCCTTTCGGCTACCCGTCACTGTGGACTGGCTGCCTTGTCAGTCCACTACATACAGAGTTACAAGTATCTTCAGGGAAGCGGTCGGTAGCCGGGCGTAAACACGCATTCCATGAAGAAGTGCTGATGCCTTGTCAACGAGTCGTGACGTCGTTCCACCGGTCGGTACCACGGCCGCCTGCTGTGCTGGCGCCAAGAGGGACTAAGTAGGGGTCACCGCTGAGCATCCCTCGACATAGTGCAGCACTCACCTTAGCACTCTCGAAGGTATCGTATCACGTGCTCAGGTGGAAACTGACGACTGTGGTCCAGGGTTCGGGTTGTCGTGAAGACTAGGCCCTGCTCATCCACCGTGAATCGACCAAGTCTATATCAGATGCTCAAGAGTCGGCCAGAAGGCTGCAAGGATGATACTCGCCAGGTCGGTGTGACGATGACAGCTTGCAGATTATCTGCAATTACCCGTAGTGTAGGAGGGTTGGCCTCACACCAGCCTCATCTACGGTGGCCCAGAAGGCAGCAATGTCAGACGACGACTGTTTTATGCATCAGGTTGGCTGCATCTCGGTGTTGAAGTCAGCAAGCAGGCTGTACCCTTGTCACAACTGATCAGCTTGTAGTGTTTTCGCTGAAACTCAATAGTCTGTCGTTCTCTCTGGTTCTAATGACAAGGACAGAAAGGCAGCATGACTGAATGTGTTTTTGAGCTCCAAAAGGCTTGTTATTCGTAGGGCCGAGCCGGCACCTATGACACAGTGGCTCTGGGTGTATGCTCTCATTTATTAGACGCGTCAGCAGCCTTTGTCTCGCAGTGGTGATTATTCAATAATTATTCTGGGTCGCCGAGCTCAGTTCTTTCTACTTGCATTTCGTTTTGCAGTTGCGCTCAGGTAGTGAAGTTACGTAGTGTTACCCCGCATTGTATTGTTATGTACCTAACCTTCTCCTTTCTGCGCTCACCTGGTAGATACTTTAAAAAAACTTAATGTAGGCTACAATGAAATTATTCTCCTGCACAACAGTTCAGAAATGTAAAATTTTACACTGCACAAAACGAAAAAAATAGTATCCAACGACTACAGTATCAACGAATCACAGATGGAATTGGTGAACTCATCCAAATAACTGCGTGTAACACTTTCTAGGGACATGAAATGGAACAATCACATTGGCTCAGTCTTAGGTGGCGGAATTCCATTCATTGGAATAACAGTAAGAGAATGCTATCAGTCTACAAACGAGTTTTTTTACAAATCTGTCATGCTCCCCACATCAGAATATTGCTCAAGTATGTGGCACTCACACTGTATAGGACTAATAGGGGATCTGAACATACACTATGTGATCAAAAGTACCCGGACACCTGGCTGAAAATGACTTAAAAGTTCGTGGCGCCCTCCATCGGTAATGCTGGAATTCAATATGGTGTTGGCACACTCTTAGCGTTGATGACAGCTTCCGATTTCGCAGGCATACACTCAATCAGGTGCTGGAAGGTTTCTTGGGGAATTGAAGCCCATTCTTCATGGAGTGCTGCACTGAGGAGGGGTATCGATGTCGGTCAGTGAGGCCTCGCACTAAGTCTGCCTTCCAAAACATCCTAAAAGTGTTCTATAAGATTCAGGTCAGGACTCTGTGCAGGCCAGTCCATTACAGGGATGCTACTGTCGTGTAACCACTCCATCACAGGCCGTGCATTATAAATAGGTGCTCGATCGTGTGGAAAGATGCAATCCCATCTCCGAATTGCTCTTCAACAGTTGGAAGCAAGAAGGGGCTTAAAACATCAATGTAGTAGGTCTGTGCTGTGATAGTGCCAAGCTAAACAACAAGGGGTGTAAGCCCCCTCCGTGAAAAACACGACCACACCATAACACCACCACCTCCGAATTTTACTGCTGGCACTACACAAGCTGGTAGATGACGCTTACCGAGCATTCACCATACCCACACCCTGCCATCGGATCGGCACATTGTGTACGGTGATTGGTCACTCCACACAACATTTTTGCACTGTTCAATCGTCCAACGTTCACGCTCCTTACACCAAGCGAGGCGTCGTTTGGCATTTACCGGCGTGATGAGCAGCCGCTCGACCATGAAATCGAAGTTTTCTCACCTCCCGCCTAACTGGCATAGTACTTGCAGTGGATCCTGATGCAGTTTGGAATTCCTGTGTGATGGTCTGGATAGATGTCTGCCTATTACACATTACTGCCTCTTCAACTGTCAGCGGTCTCTGTCAGTAATGGTCGTGCGGTTCTAGGCGCTGCAGTCTGGAGCCGAGCGACCGCTACGGTCGCAGGTTCGAATCCTGCCTTGGGCATGGATGTGTGTGATGTCCTTAGGTTAGTTAGGTTTAATTAGTTCTAAGTTCTAGGCGACTGATGACTTCCGAAGTTAAGTCGCATAGTGCTCAGAGCCATTTAAATCTGTCAGTCAACAGACGAGGTCGGCCTGTGCGCTTTTGTGTTATACGTGTCCCTTCACGTTTGCACTTCACTATCACACCGGAAACAGTGGACCTAGGGATGTTTAGGAGTGTGGAAATCTCGCGTACAGACGTAAGACACAAGTGACATCCAGTCACCTGACCACGTTCGTGAGTTCAGCGGAGCGCCCCATTCTGCACTCTTACGATGTGTAATGTCTACTTAGGTCGCTGATATGGAGCACCTGGCAGTAGGTGGCAGCACATTGCACCTAAAATGAAAAACGTATGTTTTGGGGGGTGTCCGGATACTTTTGATCAAATAGTGTATATGGAGAAGGGCAGCTTGAATGGTCACATGTTTGTTTGACCCATGGAAAAGTAGGATGGAGATGGTGAAGTAACTGCATTGACACACATTTGAAGACAGACGCAGACTATCCCGAGACAGCTTACTTACAACGTTTCAAGTCTCAGCATTAAATGAGCAGGAATCTAGGAACATACTACAACTTCCTGCGTATCACTCTCATAGAGATTACGAGGACAAAGTTACAATACATACAGAGGCATTTAAATAGTCGTTCTTCCTGCGCTCTGAACTTTAACAGGATGAGAATAAGCCTTAGTAGTTGGTACTCTAACATGCACTTCACAATATTTTGAAGAGTATGGAAGTAGGTATAGATATTTTACTGTGATTTTGGAGCTGTCCACGTGGGTCTCAAAATACTCCAATAAAATAAATTAATAAGCCAAAACATTATGGCCACCTGCTCAATAGCTTGTTTTCCGTCTGGAAAGAAATACATCCATGATTCTGCATATCAAGGACCCGACAATTTGTTGGTGGATTTGTAGAGGTGTAATTCGCGTAAATTACCGGCCGCTGATTTTCGTACGCCGTTATGGCGTCCGATAGCGACCCACATAGGTTTCATAAGATTTACATCAGGCGAATTTGGTCGCCGAGATATCAGTGTAGTTCTCTATAACGCTCTTAAAAACACTGTAGCACGGCTATGGCTCTGAGACAAGGACAATTATACTGCTGAAAGATGACATCACCGTCGGGGGAGACAACGAGCATGAAGGGATGAAGATCTTTCGTAGCTGTCAGCGTGTCTTCGATTACTACCAAAGGTCCAATGCAAGCGCAGAAGAATGTCTCCCATAGTATAATACTGCCCCAACCAGCCGGTGCCCCAACCACGCTGCACGTTTCGAGCCGCCGTTCACCTCGATGACGCCGTTTGTGCAAACGAACATCGACCAAGTGTAGCAAAAATGTGATTCACCCGAAGAGCCTATATGTTTCCATGGATCATCGGTCGAATCCCAATGGTCCCGTACCCACTGCAATCGTAATTGCCGATGTCGTTGGGTATACATGTGAACACGTAGGGTTGATCTGCAGCGGAGCTCCATGTTCAACAATGTACGATGAACGGTGTATGTGCACGAGCGTTGTGCTCTTTAGGGCCGAAATGCTACAGATCACCATCTATCCCACATCACAGCAGACAAGCCTACGAACCCCACGTTCTGTGAAGAGTCGTGGACGTCCAAACATTTAGTGCGTAGTGGTAGTTTCACTGCCCTTCTACTTCTTTCTGCAGATCTACACGACAGTAGCACGTGAACCTTCGACCAACTTCGCCGTTTTCGAGATACTCGTTCACAGGCACTGCGCAGTAATAATCTGCCCTTTGTCAAAGACGCTTATCTCAAGGGATTTCACCATTTGCAGTTGATCCACAGTCCGTGTTTGTTCTGCTTACATTCTTTTGTTAACGTGTCACGTGCCCGCAACGCCACCAGGTGGCATCCAACGTCGCGGCCTTAGCTTATCAGTGCATCTGTAGTGCAGTTTCTGGCTGACTGCTGCGCTGTGGTGAATGTTTTTTTTCGTGAATAGAAAATGTGTACTTCTGTAGTATTTCTTTTTATAACATAATTTCTTCTTCTATGTATTTGCCTGGACTGTTGTAATATTTCTGGCTTATTCAGCCCTCATATTAGGCTCCAGGAAGCTATTCCCAGGGCAGTGGAGATGCAAGCAGCATACAGATGACGCAATGTGGGATGAGGTACCGGTGACAGATGTTAGATTCGGTACCATTCCCGTGAGAAAGACCGCCTGCATGATGCTGCTGCTCTGTGATTGGCTGCTGTGTTCGGCGGTAGGGCGCAAAAACGTTAAACTTTAGTTGCTATTATTAATTAAAGCTGTCATCCAAATTACTTCATTTTTTTAAATAAACATCTCTCAATAGCCAGCTATCAATCAGTCATTTCAAAATTATTAAAATCAAAGTATTACTAAAACAAAAGACTGACGATATTACTGCCGATGCACTTCGGTGGCGTTCGTGTCACGCCTTGCTGGCTTGGCTCGCGAAGTGTCTCGGGCAGGCCGGCTCTCCAGTTACGACCGTTCCAGTAGACATGTTGTCTGTTATAGCAGTATTTGTTTCATGCAATTTTATTTACTACAGTTCCGGCCGTCGCTAGGTACAGACATGTTGTCTGTAATAGTAGTATTTGATTATTGTAATTTTATTCTCGGGTTCGATTCCCGGCGGGGTCAGGGATTTTCTCCGCCTCGTGATGGCTGGGTGTTGTGTGCTGTCCTTAGGTTAGTTAGGTTTAAGTAGTTCTAAGTTCTAGGGGACTTATGACCACAGCAGTTGAGTCCCATAGTGCTCAGAGCCATAATTTTATTCTCCAGTTCTGACGGTTCCAGTAGACAGACATATTGTCTGTGGCAGGATGTATTTCATGTTATTTTAGCCAGATGTAATGGCTGTGGAAAGATATGTTCAATACGTTGTGATCAAGAATAGTTTCCCGTGTCTATATCAATAAAAACGCGAGTGGCATCCCAAATGAGTTATAGTTTATTCGTAGCAGCAGTTCCTTGCGAAGTTAATTTCAGCCTCAAGAAAAAGAATCCACGACCAGCGTGCTCTTTTCTGCTCTGGGGACATCATAATCACGAAGACAGCAGGTTAGTGAAGTGTACAAGAACTTATGTATTCCACACAGGGCAGTGGAAACAACTAGGCACCTCACGTGTACTGCATGCACAGTACAAATGTGCTCAGTGACACATCTGCAGTAATGCAGAGGAGGTAAAGAAGGATGAAAGTATTAACTATCTCACTTCTATTCCTTTCTTTTTTTTTTTTTTTTTTTCTTGCCGTACTGTGGCTTCATATCGAAACGAAACGTGGACGATTGACATTGCGGACAAGAAGAGAAGTGAAATTTTTGATGTATAGTGCTACAGAAGAATGCTGAAGATTAGATGGTAGATCGTACAACGTATGCGGAGGCACTGAATTGAATAAGGGAGAAAATAAATTTATAGCGCAACATCAGTAATAGTCGATAGGACACACCCTAAGGAATCAAGGAATCATCAGTTTGGAAACGAAATGAAGTATGGAGAGGGAAGAGGGGGCGTGGCTAAAACTGTATGGGGAGACCAAGACTGGTCTATAGTAAGCTTCCATAGGGTAGACTGCTTGTAGAGCTTTATGAAACCACCGAGCGAGGTGGCGCAGTGGTTAGCACACTGGACTCGCATTCGGGAGGACGACGGTTCAATCCCGTCTCCGGCCATCCTGATTTAGGTTTTCCGTGATTTCCCTAAATCGTTTCAGGCAAATGCTGGGATGGTTCCTTTGAAAGGGCACGGCCGATTTCCTTCCCAATCCTTCCCTAACCCGAGCTTGCGCTCCGTCTCTAATGACCTCGTTGTCGACGGGACGTTAAACACTAACCACCACCACCACCACTTTATCAAACCAGTCTTCGGACTGAAAACCACGATGGCAACAACATATGTGGAATGTGACTTGAAAGTTGGACCGCTCCTTTTTGTTGCAGTTTTATGTGACATTTACTATCGATGTGTTTCGCAGGTGTTAGAGTGTAGCAAACGTTCGGTTTATCCACAAGACAAGTTCTCAGCGCAAGGCGGCTGCGCGAGAGTGAACGTACGGAGCGTTGTCAGCAGAGGCAGACGGCGTGTCGTACATCTGCGGCAGAGACAAACGGCGCCGCATGCGGCACGCCTGCGGAATACGGAATGTAGATTGTCCAGCAGCGACAAGCCGGCCCAGCTGCGCTAGGTCGCGGCCGCTGCTACCAGCCTTCCTCCATAACACGTGCTCGCTAATGCTTTAACCTGCATGTTCTCACACACTCGCGTAGTATATCGAAGCTAAATTATACAGTTATTTTTAACTTTTTACAGTTTTAGACCTAAACCTAGTACAATCACATATCAAGTGCCCTTCTTACCAGGGTGTAGTCAAAGTTCCAGTTACCACACTGAAAAAAAGTAACTAATTTTTTGTTTGTTTGCAGGTGTATGTCAGCGGTTCTGGTACAAACCGAAATCCCCGCGCCACAGTATCATAGTGCGCTGAAAGAGGAGCCAGTGTTAAAGTGTACTATCGTGCTTGAATTTTTTTCTGCACTTGAAGGGTAACAGCGCTGCAACAATCTGTGCTGAACTGGTGAAAGCCTACTGCAAAAATGCGTCATCAAATAACAGAATGGTTAGGTGGCCCAGAAGCTCGCAGTGTGGTCAACAAAGTCAAAATTACGAAAACTACGTGGCAGACCATCTCTCTGTGAAGAGCCGGGAACCGCAAGAGAAACGGGGATCCAGCCGCTCGGAGACCGGCTTATCACAGTCGAGGCAATAATGGAGAAAGTGAAAATCAGTTATGCATCAGTTTTCAAATCTTTCACGAGGTTTCGATAATGGCAAAGGTCGAGATTCGCTGGGCTCTGCAACTGCTCGCTCCCATCCAAAAAAACACCGAACCGAGGTAGTCGTCGGAATGTCATAGCTGCGTCAGGTCAATCCGAATGATTTCCTTAGCCGCATAATGACAATGGACGAGTACTGAACGCATCACTTCGAGCCCGAGACAAAGGGGTAAATCAGGCAATGGAAATATGTGGGTTTACCACCGCCGAGAAAAGCGGAGAGGTAACCATCATCGGTTTTGTATACCGCCTGGAAGGCGGCGCGTGGGTAGGAGAAGAGCAGGAAAAATACGTCGGTACTGCAGTGAGTAAAAATGGTTTACTGGTGCGAGAAAGTATACATAACTTTGGACAGATGCGAAGTCTTCGACCCGTCGTATGGAGAGCAAACTGAAGCGAAGTTTCCTGGCTGGCTGCACCTGATGAAAAGGGCTGAAGCAGTCGCGGAGCTCGGAGACTCAACAGCACCGGCTAGAGGGCGCTGTCGTCTGTGTCTCGTGGTAGTGCCAACCTTTGAAACTATGAGCTGCTATCGATACCACAATCGGTCAGTTAGATGCTGAGTCTTTTTGCGACTGTCATGGTGTAGGGAAAATACACGGGCCAGTCATGTTAATGTGACCACCGCGTATCTTCGACCTCAGCGTGGAATAAACACTCAAAGCCGGCAGGTGACAGGACTAGCAGCGGGGGGTACGGGGGTGTGTATAAAGCGTGTTAGGGGAGACGCGGAAAACAGTGCAGCCGCTGTCATACTGCGGAAACCAAACGATTTATTTGGCATACAAAAGGGCATGACCATTGGCTTTCGGGCCAAGTGTGGAAGCATTTCTGAAACGGCTAAGTTAGTAAACCGTTCGCGTGCCTCCGTGGTTTAAGTATATTGTGCATGGCAAAATGGTACTATCCGAAACCAGCGCTGAGGCAACTGTGGTGAACCACGGGCCGTAGAGGATAGGAGTCAACGAATGTTGCGTAGATGTGTACTGCAACTGTTGAGCAACTGAGCGCCCATATGAACCAAGGGGCTACCAATAGTGTCTCCTCAACAACCGTTCAGTGAACGTTGCTGCTTACGGGTCTCCCCAGCAACTACCTGGTTCATGCACCCATGCTGACTGTCGCTCACCGGCGACAAAAGGTGGAATGTGCTCGCCAATAGCCCAACTGGACGTCCACTGACTGGCAACAGCTGGGCTTTTCAGATGGGTGCCGTTTTATGCTCCATCAAACAGATGGCCGTTGATGTGTATGGCATGAAACGTCTGAAAGTAAACAATCTGCAACCAGTAGTCTGGTTTATGGCCTGGGATGCTTTCGTGGCTTTCCCTGGGCTGTCTCGTCATTCTGGAAGGCGCAATGAATCGACACAAGTATGTATCTATTCTTGTGGACCACGTCCACCCCTGCGTGCAATTTATTTTTTTCTCGGCACAATGGCACCAACGAACAGGACAATGCAATGTGTCACACAACTCACAGTGTATTTACATGGTTAGACGAGCAGCAGAATGAGTTTATCGTACTCCCCTGTCCACCAAACTACCAGGATCTAAGCATAGTCGAGTATCTGCGGGACCACCTCGAACATGCTGTTTGCGCCAGGAATCCTCAACCGAGAAACTTAGCGCAGCTGACCATGGCACTGTAGCTATCTTCCAGAACCTCACTGACTCTCTTCCTACATCGGACAGGTGATCAAAGTAATGTGACTGGACCGTGTATTATTATTCGTGTGTGCTGTCATAGTTTGTTAAGGACAATGACATTAACAATATACCCTTAACTGTCATTTACAAGTCTGACTAGTTTTCTCTAAAAAAAACACACCGGCGTAAAAACCTGAAAAATATGGTAGTAAATCAAATTATGCTGAAACACCATTTTAAACAAAAAGCCAAAAGTGATATTTTAACAAAAACATGTATATCCTGAATTTAGTTATAATAAATCCTGCAATGCGTCATTTATTTAGCAGTTAACAAATTCGTGATTTTATTTTGACGATTTTCCCTCCTACATGGCGAAACGCAACGCATCAACTATGGCCACTTCCATCAATCGCTGTTTGGTCGCTGTCACTCATCTGTGACCGAGAGTCGCCTCCAGAACCCAGCACAGTCCGGGGATTGCTGAAGAGACCCGTCGAATGCATGTCACCTGTAGCTGGAAGGGACATATCAGCAAGCCACAGGGAATCCTGCATCACTGACGTGTATAATTATTACTCAGTGATGGACGGTATGGGTGCGATAAGGCTGTATCTAGTAGGCTCCAGCCAGCCTGTTCAATTCATACACACACAGAAACTTAAAGTTATATTGCAAACTATTATACCCTTAGATTCTCTCTATAACGCCCTTTTAAATGGTATCAACGGAACGAAGATTGGTTCGCTATTCGCTTGTCGTTTTCCGTTTTTCGTAGGTAACAAAACAGATTTTTTTTATAAAGATTCGAAAACTTCTGCCTTCATCACTAACTAGATGCTCAGCATGTGGAGTGGGTAACAGCTCCGGGATAGTTTTCTCTCTTCCAAATTGACTGTCGATGCCGTTATCGTTCTATACCACATTTTGACGGTATTTGCTTAATTCTTAACTTTTGATTGTGTCCTACTTTTTATTTTATTTATTCATCATTTCTGTCCCCTTATAGTTATAAAAATATTTAATATGCTTTTTATATGAAAACACACTCATTCTGAAAAACTAGTCGTCGAGTTATTCTTACACTCATCGTAAAACAAAAGCAGTTTAAAATAATTATGTCAATACAAGTTGTATTTTGCAATAATACACGAATTTGTATGTTTCAGAGATACAAAATTAATGTCACAGAAACGATCAATATAACTTCTTAGAAATCATCTTTGACACATGAGTTTCTTTGGCTGGGGTTTGGCACACTCGCCCTACTACTTAAACATTGTGTCTGGTTGCAGCAAATACAACTTTCATTATGACACAGCAACTGAAATCCAAAACCACCAATATGGTAAATGATTATTAAGGAATAATACAGTGACGAAATGTGTTCAACGATGCTTGACTTTTGATATGAAGCAGACGGCAGTTACGCTTTGCAGATGTTGGTGGGTGCGATTGCGGCTAGCTGGTGCGTGTCTAATCCACGGCCTTGTCTGGCTATCTGCTTCTTCATTTCCATAGTGAAACCGGTAGAGAGGATCCACGGTGCAGAATCCGGGTTGTGTCGTTGAACCCTCCTTCTTCCACACGCTGCAGGCGCATCGTCCCTTGGCTTGAAATTATAATGGGGAACAAGAGGAAACAGTGTTGTGGGAGATGAGGACAAACGGAATGTCCCGGGCATCATTTAGTTACAGAGACGTGTTCTGCTGCGGTAGATACTACGTATTTACTGCAGTACAGCGGCACGCTTCCTTTGCGCGTAGGCGCTAGGGGAAAGACGAATGCGAGTCATAAAATTGCTCCAAAGCGGATGCTTAGCTCACCGTGGCAAATTTCAGTCTGTGCAGGACCCCTGGGGTTGCAAAATACTGAGAGCTATGGCGCGCTGTCCGAGAACGTCGGAACTGCTGCGGCAGCGAATCGATTAGGTACAGTAATGAGTATACCTTGGACCTAAAAGGGATTTTAACTCTTTCTAGGAATTATAACGCCTGTATTGTCATGGAGAGACAATTATTTTTATCGACAGAGAAAGAAACATTAAATTGCAATTTTGAGTATAACTTAAGATAACGAACTTGAATAGTCAATTTTTTTAAATAGTTCTGTAGCACAGATACATAGCACCCTATGTCCGAAGACTGATTGACCACTGCCATGTCTGATACAGATAACTTCACTCGGCTCGGAAGAATTACGGTGCTTTCTGTCAACAAAAGATTGGACCATGTGTTCTGAACTAGCACCGTTCAGCAAAAGCTACAATGTTTCGAATAATATGACAGTGGAACAAAATCGCGAACCGAAGGGGCAAATCCACGAGATGTAGGTAACGTAAATCCATAAGCGAGCTAATTATGTAGTGCTAGTTCGTCTTCACAATATGCGTGGATTAAAATACCAACAATTTCGAATAAATAATTCTGCTAAAAGACGAGAAACAAATATTTTCCCTTCAAATTATGCAACTATTGGCTTGGTTTGAAGAAAAAACAGCAACACACAGACCCTTTACCATGGGTAGCAGGCCATTACTATGAATATCTTAGAAGAAATGGAAACATCTGCCAATAAAAGTACATCACCATACAGTATTCTCCAAGAACAAACATAGTTGGATGATAATGCTTTTCTAGAAAACTTCCAAAAGTTTCTGTCTTGTATGACACAAAACCAGATGCCACCATCTTCTGGCACAAATATACATTGAACGTTGTGTCACATTTATTAATTATAGGACCCAATATTAAAAGCAAAGTTTTAAACGATATGGAGTACACAATATCTACTCAAAAAGGACAAGAAAGGACGAAGTACTTTCATGTACACAGACCATTTCTCACTGCCCGTCTGGCTAGAAGGACAAATAGATTAAAATGTTCTTCATAGTGTAAGTCAGAATATACTGTTAAAATCTTTCTAAGATTTCTCAATTATGTTTAGTTAATAGACCAGCTTTTTGCGCTCAGGCAGGTAACCGACAAAGGTTGGGAACATAACGTTGATATTCACATGGTCTTTATTGACATCAAAAAAGCTTATGACAGCCTACATAGAGGCACAATCACCAATATCTTGAAAAAGTTTCAGTTTGGATGAAAGTTAATAAAGGTAGTATAGAAGTTTTAGAGGAAACCTATTGCACAGTAAGGATCACCACAGGAATGTCACGGCATTTTGAAATCAGAACTGGTCTTAGCAAGAAGACACACCATTTTCGATAACTTTTAACTAAATTTTAGAAAAGATAGACAGAGGACACCAAATATTAAACCAAGCTGGAATAAATCCCGGTAATGACAAAAAAATGGTTCAAATGGCTCTGAGCACTATGGGACTTAACATCTATGGTCATCAGTCCCCTAGAACTACTTAATCCTAACTAAGCTAAGGACAGCACACAACACCCAGTCATCACGAGGCAGAGAAAATCCCTGACCCCGCCGGGAATCGAACCCGGGAACCCGGGCGTGGGAAACGAGAACGCTACCGCACGACCACGAGATGCGGACCGGTAATGACAATAAATCGGCTTGCATATGCAGCCAATGTTGTTCTAATAAATCTTAGAAAAGAGGACTTGCAGCTCATGAGAAGTTCTTAGAGAAAAATTGTAAGGAGAGCAGGTTTACAAATTAATGAGGGGAAAATTGAGTACATGGTCGTCAGCAAGGCACCCATTAATGGTACCTCACTGACATTTGGTGAAGTAACTTTTAAAAGAATAGACATATTCAAATGTTTGGAAAGCACCTTTAGCAAGCAGAATAGTCTGTAAATTGAGATTAAGGCAAAGATCGCAACGGCAAATAGAACATAGTTTGGCTTATTTCGGGACGTGCTATGCAGTAGAGCAGCTTCTAAAAGCTTTAAAATCAGACAAAGAAATTCTTCCAGTAGCTCTATATAGCTCTGAAACGTTTATGTTAAAGAAAACAACTGAACAAATTGTCTAGTCTTCGAGAGAAAGATATTAAGGAAATTGGTTGTCCTGAGGAGTGACACCCAGTCACATGAATGGAGGATACTAAAAAAGCAGTAACTTCTAGACCTATACTATCAAGGTGTGTAAGGTGGTGTGGTCTCCTGACCTTACATATTCCGTCCTCACACTCGTATTCTGAACATCAAGACGCTTCATTCGAACCCAAACTCGATAAGGTAGAGTCAATTTTGTATGAATTCATATAAGCGATATGCAAATCTAATAAGTAAATCGCAAGTGCGCACCGAGGTTGAAAAAAGTCGAGGCTGGCATACACAACATGACAGCCACAGGAATATTCGTTCTAAAGAGGAAACCAGCCCACTGGGAAGACCGTCTCTTCAGAGGGTTGGGTCAACATACCTATGTCGGCCGAAGCGACCGCCCAGAGAGCACACAGCTTCTGCAGGAACGAAAGGATAACGAGCCCTGTGTTCGACATAAAAGTAAATTCCACTACATTGTGTGAGAGCGCCCTGAAGATGCATTTTTTCACAGACAAACTACGTAGTTATGGAGTTCTCACAGGAGGACAGTATACGCCTAATGGAGATGCTACAGATTTCCGCATTGGTCGACTTAAATGAAACATCATTCTCCTGTTTAAAAGAGCAACGCTGATTGGCGGAATATTTTTGATGCAAGGAGTCAGAGGAGTGAGAGAAGGCAGCGAATGATATACCCATGCAACTTGACAAAATAAAACCCACACACTCACAGCTGATATTGTCCTAAGAATGAAGAAGGCAAGACTGATGTGGGCGGGACGCCTAATTAGGATGGAACAGGAAAGACTAGCACCAACAAAGTTTTCAAGGTCTGTGGAAGACAGAAAGGACCGAGGAAGGCCACGGGAAAGATGGAAGGATGATATGAACAAGAATACGAAGGCGATGACACTGACAAAAAGAGAATGGACCACGAAAGCCAGGAACAGAAATGACTGAAGTAGGAACGTAGGACACGCACATGATCTCCGACGTCAATGGGACAAATAAGAAAAAGAATAAGGACTTAATTAGTTTCCCTAATGTAAACAATGTACAGATTTTCCTTCTAGCTATCAGTATTATGATTGAACACTTGGTGTTAATGTCAAATCAGGGTGTTCATTATCCAGGTCCTAATGTAGTTCGCGCTGATCGTAATATATACGTTTTCGGAAATAACTGGAACACTTTTATTGTAGGTACATGTACTCACATTCACAATGTTTTATACACTACTGGCCATTAAAATTGCTACACCACGAAGATGACGTGCTACAGACGCGAAATTTAACCGACAGGAAGAAGATGCTGTGATATGCAAATGATTTGCTTTTCAGAGCATTCACAGAAGTTTGGCGCCGGTGGTGACACCTACAACGTGATGACATGAGGAACGTTTCCAACCGATTTCTCATATACAAACAGCAGTTGACCGACTTTGCCTGGTGAAACTTTGTTGTGATGCCTCGTGTAAGGAGGAGAAATGCGTCCCATCACGTTTATGACTTTGATAAAGGTCGGATTGTAGCCTATCGCGATTGCGGTTTATCGTATCGCGACATTGCTGCTCGCGTTGGTCGAGATCCGATGACTGTTAGCAGAATATGGAATCGGTGGGTTCAGGAGGGCAATACGCAACGCCGTGCTGGATCCCAAAGGCCTCGTATCACTAGCAGTCGAGATGACAAGCATCTTATCCGCATGGCTGTAACGGATCGTGCAGCCACGTCTCGATCCCTGAGTCAACAGATGGGGACGTTTGCAAGACAACAACCATCAGCAAGAACAGTTCGACGACATCTGCAGCAGCATGGACTATCAGCTCGGAGACCGTGGGTGCGGTTACCCTTGACGCTGCATCACAGACAGGAGCGCCTGCGATGGTGTACTCAACGACGAACCTGGGTGCACGAATGGCAAAAAGTTTACAGCATCATGATGGTGGCATCCATGTTTGGCGACATCGCGGCAAACGCACATTCGAAGCGTGTATTCGTCATCGCCATACTGGCGTATTACCCAGCGTGATGGTATGGGGTGCCATTGGTTACTCGTCTCGGTCACCTCTTGTTTGCATTGACGGCACTTTGAACAGTGGACGTTACATTTCAGATGTGTTACGACCCGTGGCTCTACCCTTCATTCCATTCCTGTGAAACCCTACATTGCAGCAGGGTAATGCACGACCGCATGTTGCAGGTCCTGTACGGGCCTTTCTGGATACAGAAAATGTTCGACTGCTGCCCTGGCCAGCACATTCTCCAGATCTCTCACCAATTGAAAACGTCTGGTCAATGGTGGCCGAGTAACTGGCTCGTCACAATATGCCAGTCACTACTATTGATGAACTGTGGTATCGTGTTGAAGCTGCGTGGGCACCTGTACCTGTACACGCCATCCAAGCTCTGTTTGACTCAATGCCCAGGCGTATCAAGGCCGTTATTACGGCCAGAGATGGTTGTTGTGGGTACTGATTTCTCAGGATCTATGCACCCAAATTGCGTGAAAATGTAATCACATGTTAGTTCTGGTATAATATATTTGCGCAATGAATACCCGTTTATCATCTGCATTTCTTCTTGGTGTAGCAATTTTAATGGCCAGTAGTGTATTGATTTGAGTTTATTCTCGATTTTCATTTCCACTTCGAGTATTTCTCAATTACAAGTTATTTTCACTGTAGGGCATCATGGTTCTGTAAATGTTCATGATTTGATTAACAGTTCGTCTAGCAAGTAATATACAGCCGTCTTATGATAAATAAAATATTCTAAATCGGCAGACAAGAAACGAGAAACTGTTTTAAAAATAAGCCAGTAATTTTTAGTTGGTGGTATTTGTTATAAAACGACCATCAAACATGCATATTTCATTTATAATCAAGCTGAAGACTGAGTACTTTTGTCGGCTTTTGCCTTCTTTGTAACTCCTGTAACACGTAGAACCAGAATAGGCGGTTATCTAGTAAACTGTCGAGGCATCGAGATTTATGGCGAAAATACTGAGCCTAAAACTACACTCTAAGATAGAAAAAAGACGCACCACGAAGGAATTTTCCGAATGGGACGGAAATCGGTAAAGGGCATTCACATTTTCAGACAAACATGTTATTACAGTTTCAGAAACGTTGGATGTTTTATTCAAGAGAAGGAGCTTCACAAATAGAGCAAGACAATAACGTGCTGGTCCACTTCAGGTCCTTATGCAAGCAGTTATTCGGCTTGGCATTGATTGACAAAGTTGGTGGATCTCCTCTTGAGGGACATCGTGCCACATTCTGTTCAATTGGCATGTGATATCGTCAAAATTCCGAGCTGGTTAGAGGGTCCTGTCCATATTGTTCCAAACGTACCTAGTTGAGAAGAGATCCGGCGATCGTTCTGGCCAAGGTAGGTTTAGGGATGCATGAAAACAAACAGTAGAAACACTCGCCGTATGCAAGCAGACATTATCTTGCTGAAAAGTAAGCTCAGCATGGCTTGCCATAGAAGGCAATAAAACGGGGCATGGAACATAGTTGCTCTTCTGTAAGGGTGCCACGGATGACTGTCAAAGGTGTCCTGCTATGAAAACAAATGTCACCCCAGACCATCGCTTTTGGTTGTCGTGCCGTATGGTGGGCGATAGTCAGGTTTGTATCTCCGAGCCCGTTACCAGGCATGTCTCTGGTCTGGAATCGTATTCACTGAAGTAGGATTGTCTTCAGTGATGAGTCCCGATGACCACCGAAGACGTGTTTGGCGACGCCCCTGGAAGTGGTGGGATACCAGCCGCCCCTGGAAGTGGTGTGATACTAGCCTGATTGACGATTGTCGTACGGTCCGACAGGCAGGAGTGATGGTCTCGGGTGCCATTTCTTTTCATTGACGGACCCCTTCGGTTGTTATCCTTGGCATCCTTACAGCACAGCGGTACGTCGCCGATATTCTACGCCCCGTTTTGTTACCCTTCACGAAAAGCCATCATAGGCTTACATTGCAGCAAAATAATGCCCGCCCGCGCAAGGCTACAATTTCTACTGCTTGTTTACGTGCTTTCCAAACTCTAACCTGGCCAGCTAGGTCGCCAGATCACTTCCCAAATGAGTATTACTGGCAGGGCCCGTATACGAGCTCTGGATTTTGACGAATTAACACACCAGATGTAGAGAATTCGGCACGACATCCCTGAGTTGGACATCCATAACCTTTATCCAGATCACTCTCCAAATAAGCATTATGGGCAGGGCCCGCATACGAGCTCTGGATTTTTACGACATAACAGAAGCTAAACGATGTCAAAGTTAGCGTAAGGAGGGCTATGCGTGAAGCGTTCAGTGAATTCGAAAGTAAAATTCTATGTACCGACTTAACAGAAAATCCTAGGAAGTTCTGGTCTTACGTTAAATCAGTAAGTGGCTCGAAACAGCATATCCAGACACTCCGGGATGATGATGGCATTGAAACAGAGGATGACACGCGTAAAGCTGAAATACTAAACACCTTTTTCCAAAGCTGTTTCACAGAGGAAGACCGCACTGCAGTTCCTTCTCTAAATCCTCGCACAAACGAAAAAATGGTCGACATCGAAATAAGTGTCCAAGGAATAGAAAAGCATCTGGAATCACTCAACAGAGGAAAGGCCACTGGACCTGACAGGATACCAATTCGATTCTACACAGAGTACGCGAAAGAACTTGCCCTCCTTCTAACAGCCGTGTACCGCAAGTCTCTAGAGGAACAGAAGGTTCCAAATGATTGGAAAAGAGCACAGGTAGTCCCAGTCTTCAAGAAGGGTCGTCGAGCAGATGCACAAAACTATAGGCCTATATCTCTGACGTCGATCTGTTGTACAATTTTAGAACATGTTTTTTGCTCGAGTATCATGTCGTTTTTGGAAACCCAGAATCTACTCTGTAGGAATCAACATGGATTCCGGAAACAGCGATCGTGTGAGACCCAACTCGCTTTATTGTTCATGAGACCCAGAAAATATTAGATACAGGCTCCCAGGTAGATGCTATTTTCCTTGACTTCCTGAAGGCGTTCGATACAGTTCCGCACTGTCGCCTGATAAACAAAGTAAGAGCCTACGGAATATCAGACCAGCTGTGTGGCTGGATTGAAGAGTTTTTAGCAAACAGAACACAGCATGTTGTTATCAATGGAGAGACGTCTACAGACGTTAAAGTAACCTCTGGCGTGCCACAGGGGAGTGTTATGGGACCATTGCTTTTCACAATATATATATAAATGATCTTGTAGATAGTGTCGGAAGTTCCATGCGGCTTTTCGCGGATGATGCTGTAGTATACAGAAAAGATGCAGCATTAGAAAATTGTAGCGAAATGGAGGAAGATCTGCAGCGGATAGGCACTTGGTGCAGGGAGTGGCAACTGTCCCTTAACATAGACAAATGTAATGTATTGCGAATACATAGAAAGAAGGATCCTTTATTGTATGATTATATGATAGCGGAACAAAGACTGGTAGCAGTTACTTCTGTAAAATATCTGGGCGTTTGCGTGCGGAACGATTTGAAGTGGAATGATCATATAAAATTAATTGTTGGTAAGGCGGGTACCAGGTTGAGATTCATTAGAAAGTGCTTAGAAAATGTAGTCCATCAACAAAGGAGGTGGCTTACAAAACACTCGTTCGACCTATACTTGAGTATTGCTCATCAGTGTGGGATCCGTACCAGATCGGATTGACAGGGGAGATAGAGAAGACCCAAAGAAGAGCGGTGCGTTTCGTCACAGGGTTATTTGGTAAGTGTGATAGCGTTACGGAGATGTTTAGCAAACTCAAGTGGCAGACTCTGCAAGAGAGGCGCTCTGCATCGCGGTGTAGCTTGCTGTCCAGGTTTCGAGAGGGTGCGTTTCTGGATGAGGTATCGAATATATTGCTTCCCCCTACTTACACCTCCCGAGGAGGTCACGAATGTAAAATTAGAGAGATTCGAGCGCGCACGGAGGCTTTCAGACAGTCGTTCTTCCCGCGAACCAAACGCGACTGGAACAGAAAAGGGAGGTAATGACAGTAGCACGTAAAGTGCCCTCCGCCACACACCGTTTGGTGGCTTGCGGAGTATAAATGTAGATGTAGATGTGTAGAGAATTCGGCACAACATCCCTGAGTAGGACATCCAACAACTTTATCCAGATCATTTCCCAAATGAGCATCATGGGCAGGGCCCACATACGGACTCTGGATTTTGACGACTTAACGCACCAGATGTAGAGAATTCAGCAATACATCCCTGAGTAGGACATCCAACAACTTTATCCAGATCACTTCCCAAATGAGCATTATGGGCAGGGCCCGCATACGAACACTGGATTTTGACGACTTATCGCACCAGTTGTAGAGAATTTGGCACGACATCCCTGAGTAGGACACCCAACAACTTTATCAATCAGTGACAAGCTGAATAACTGCTTGTATAAGGGCTACAGACGGACCAACACGTTATTGACTTACTCAATTTGTAAAGCTCTTTCTCTGTCTGCACTTGTACATCACATCTACCTATATCCGTCTGATTCGGATAATTCCTTCGTGGTGTGTCAATTTCTTCTTCCTGTTGCGTAATTTTCACGAATTTCAGGGGCACATACAGAAAGTCTGTTTCCCTGGTAACAAGAGCTATTTATTAGCCGTGAGATTACACCTTTTCCTTCCCCCTTCGTAGGTATAACGACAGTGACACTTTGATCCACTTCAGACTCTGCAGTCGACTTTCCACTGCATGTACCTGCAGAACAAAACGATTTATATTGCCTTCTACCAATAACTTCATGCATATAAATCGCTTCAGTGCAATGCGGACATAGAAATTTATGCATTCTATAGCAATTGTCTAGCAGTATAGACCTCGCGAACGTGTAGAACTTTTTTATGAGATTATTTTCCTACTACAGCGTTAAGTCCCATGGGACGCAGTTCGCAGAGTATAGAGCTTCCATTATTTTAGTGTGTGAGCTTACAGAGGTGCTACATTCGCACTAATGACCACGAAAGCTATGGTTACAAGATTTTGCAGGAGACTATTCCTCGTCTTCAGCGGACAATAGCGCAATAACAGGTTCGCGCAGTGTTTCCCTCCAAGTTAACGCGTGTTAGCTAAAACGCTGTCGACCTCGTTGTTTTTCAGCAGCCAGCCGATCGCATCGGTGTTGAACATTATTATTATCTACTCTTCTCATCGGGCTGCGAATTTTAAGTCAGTTTCTTTCCAGTCTGAAGCTAATAATTAGTTACAAATCTATGTGGTTACGCACAACAAGCCGATCCGAGGTTTCTATCTTAGTCATCAGCGACGTCATGAAATGCGTTATACGTACGTGGCTTCGTAAAAAATCCAACATGCTGTCGATGTCGGAGAAACAGTGTGAATACTGATCGGCTGAAGTGACCCTTTGATTTATTGAAAGCGATCAGAAATATTGTTTTCACGGCGCAATTTCTTGCGTTTGACAGTTTCAAAAAATGGTTCAAATGGCTCTGAGCACTATGGGACTCAACTTCTGAGGTCATTAGTCCCCTAGAACTTAGAACTAGTTAAACCTAACTAACCTAAGGACATCACAAACATCCATGCCCGAGGCAGGATTCGAACCTGCGACCGTAGCGGTCTTGCGGTTCCAGACTGCAGCGCCTTTAACCGCACGGCCACTTCGGCCGGCCGTTTGACAGTTTCTGAAATGGCGTATCACATGTCTGCACCGTCGTTTAATATTGCAATGTGTTAAAAAATCCTCACTAACAAGTCAGTTATGCGGAAATTCTGTACGTTAATAGTAGTAATTACCATTGTTCCAATTGAAAGGGTAAATGGTTCCTTATGCCAGTGCATTAAAAATCTGGCCATACAGTTTCCTGGCTTTTTTTTTCCTCTCTGAAAGTAGAGAAATGATAGATTTGCCGCCACCCACTATGCCGAACATGTACATTAGATGACATCATTTTGCAGCAAGGAGCCGTGATATTACGGAGACTTACTATATGAATCATCAACATTTCGGGCATTACGGTTCCTCTTCTTTCCTCCATTCGCCTAGAGCAAAGGGGACTCGCTTATCGGTTTTCGAACTAGGTAAACATAAAGCATAACTTCAAAATTTCTGCTTATACGTCATAGTTATGATAAACGGAAACGAATTAGACTAATACAGCATTGACGAAAACACGGAGAGTACGGAAATATCTTCGTTTTACGAATCCATACTGGTTTTGCTTGGCAAACAGACCTTGTAAAGAAGACCTTTTCGATGTATGCGGAAAATCAAATGAAGTGCAGGGCAAATCAATGTTACGGAGCTATTAACTTTCCTGTAGCTCACAAACGACAAATCGGAAGAACACAATACGAAGTAATTCATATGTAAGTTATGCATAAAGATTTTGAGTAGCTTCTTCGTCTAAGCGAAGCACGTCCATCGCAAAATAAATGATAACTTTCAGTACTGTGATAAGCGAAAGAGGGTCGTTAATTTGGAAACATCGACCTTTATCTATGTTCGACCGTCTGCGACAGAATGTGTACGTATTCGTCACGAATTGTCAATATGAACCAGAAAGCCTCCAGCGTGAGTACATATTCCGAAAAATATGGTGCAAATGGCTCTAAGCACTATGGGACTTAACATCTGAGGTCATCAGTCCCCTAGGCTTACAACTACTTAAACCTAACTAACCTAAGGAGATCACACACATCCATACCCGAGGCAGGATTCGAACCTGCGACCGTAGCAGCAGCGCTGTGCCGGACTGAAGTGCCTAGAAACGCTCGGTCACAGCGGCCGGCCACATATTCCGACATCGAGGCGCGGATGCCCGTTTTGGTCACAGGCAGTTCCCGAAGATTATTCTCCTGAAGAAAGGAGTTTGACCGTAATTATTGACTAAACAGTTGACGAAAATATGTGTAGAAGAATTATCGTCTACAAATTATCAGAAGTTTAGCAGACATTTATTGAGAAAATATGTTTAAAACGACATTAGATTCTACGTGAAAGTAAAACTGAATGACTTCGGTTTTTCACCATTATCTTTTACAAGAATCATCCGCCATTTAACTTCCACTATTAGATGAAGGCCTCCTATAAACCCTCCCGCGCAATACAATCTTGAGGGCGTTGCTCCTGCAGCCGGCCGGGGTGGCCGAGCGGTTGTAGGCGCTACAGTCTGGAACCGCGCGACCGCTACGGTCGCAGGTTCGAATCCTGCCTCGGGCATGGATGTTTGTGATGTCCTTAGGTTAGTTAGGTTTAAGTAGTTCTAAGTTCTAAGGGCTGATGACCTCAGAAGTTAAGTCCCATAGTGCTCAAAGCCATTTGAACCATTTTGTTGCTCCTGCACGTTCTCTAGTGCTTTGTGCGAATCCTCCATTAGATCATTGGCTCCATCTTTTTTTATTGCTTTGGATAATTACGCCTTCCGCTCCAGTCTGTAACACATTATATTTCCTTGTTTCCTGACTTTCCTAATGCTTCCGAACGAGCGTCTCTCCATTGCTAGCCGAGTAACTCTCAGTTAGCGAATAATTTTTACTTTAAAATCGCATCTGTCACTGCCACAAGTCCAAACGGGTAGTAACCCTTATGGTAAAACTACATTTCGAAGCCGAATGAAAGGTCTGTTATGAATGTGCTATTCAGTTTACCAAAAGCAATCTATGAGATTTTTACGTTTCTGTTTATTTCTTTTGCTGTCCATCAAATAATTGTCGCCACCTCCGCCAAACACAACCGCTTATCAACTTTTCTTCCATTCCAGTGTAAATTTACACCATTTTCTTCTCGATATGTAGGTTATACTTTATTTTTGTTTTATAATAATTGGTTTCCAGGATTACTTTCAAACTTTCTTCGTAAATCTCTTAGTTTCGTCGTTGTAGTTTATATTTAATGGAGAAAAACAGTATGGCTGAGCGAAAAATACTCGCGTTCGAAAGGGCTGGAGACATCCCGCCACGCCGCAGCACTCGATACAATATCGAGTCTGCTGGAACAAATCACGTGACATTTGATTCTTGCAGCTCGAGTGCAAGTGATACTCGAGAAACTACGAACTAATCCCAACAACAAGCTACCGCACCACTTAAAATTTGACAATTTCTTGAAACACTTGAAGAAATGGTATTAAATCTTACCATCGCACAGACCCTTATTGTATGTGAACAAAACTGCAATAAGAGTTCTCACACAGTGACGGGATCTATGGATATACCCTGCCTGGAAAAAAATAGTACACCCTTTTAGAAGTTTTCAGTACACTCAAGATTTATTGTTGCAACAGTGCATATGGAGTACATGAAATGATTACATTTACAGACAAATAGCACAAGCCGTTCTGAAGTACCCATGCTCCAATACCCGTATTAGTATGTGCTGTAGTATCCACAGGTGGCAATGCAGGCGCCGACTTTGGGATCCAGTCGATCGTACAGATGGTGGATACCGTCCTGCGATACGTTAAGTTAGAGTTCACACCAGGCGCGCGGCTGCTCACCGCTCAGAGACTAAGTCCCGCGATACCACACAACGCGAAATTTTTTAAGTAGTTTCACTTCCTAGCTGCCTAAAGACCGACCGTCCGCTTTCGCGTCTGCATCCGAACTGTATCCTTTGGTGTCTACAGCTGAACTGTCCGCCTTCGCGTCTGCAACAGCACTGTACCCTTTGGTGTCTAGACCAGAACTGTCCCTTTCTGCCCGTCCCCGGTCGCGTTTCCCGTGTGCCGAACGTCTTCGCTTCCTTTCCTGAAGAAGCCGTGCATCTGATTGGCTACAGCTTATTATACATTACTTCACATTTTAACATATTTAAATCATCAAAGCTTGACAACTTTCACGTTCTAAATAAAGTAACAATAATATCCATTACATAATAAACGTTAAATTCTTTTACATAAAACCAGTACAATTTCCTTCTTAACTTTGAATGTCACGGCTAGTAGCCTTGCACCAATGTGCTTTCTGATAAATAAATACAGAACAAAAGTAACTATTATGCACTAAACTTCACAACAAATATTCTATTACCTAATGACACAATAAGGTGTCATGCTGCCATCGTTCAATGTGTTTTGTATGGAGGAAATGATGATCTGATGCTTAACTAAAAATACTGATAATTTGAATTTCCTATGTCTTTTAAACAAATAAAGTTACAGAGTTGATACTCACAACGTCTGTCATCTTAATGATGTGCTTCTATATGAAATGTTGATCGTTAAGATCGACCAAAGAGTTCAGATTTTAGCATTCAGGTCTTTGTTACAAAACTTGTTAATTTCACTTTAACAGTAAATCCTAAACTATTATACACTCCTGGAAATTGAAATAAGAACACCGTGAATTCATTGTCCCAGGAAGGGGAAACTTTATTGACACATTCCTGGGATCAGATACATCACATGATCACACTGACAGAACCACAGGCACATAGACACAGGCAACAGAGCATGCACAATGTCGGCACTAGTACAGTGTATATCCACCTTTCGCAGCAATGCAGGCTGCTATTCTCCCATGGAGACGATCGTAGACATGCTGGATGTAGTCCTGTGGAACGGCTTGCCATGCCATTTCCACCTGGCGCCTCAGTTGGACCAGCGTTCGTGCTGGACGTGCAGACCGCGTGAGGCGACGCTTCATCCAGTCCCAAACATGCTCAATGGGGGACAGATCCGGAGATCTTGCTGGCCAGGGTAGTTGACTTACACCTTCTAGAGCACGTTGGGTGGCACGGGATACATGCGGACGTGCATTGTCCTGTTGGAACAGCAAGTTCCCTTGCCGGTCTAGGAATGGTAGAACGATGGGTTCGATGACGGTTTGGATGTACCGTGCACTATTCAATGTCCCCTCGACGATCACCAGTGGTGTACGGCCAGTGTAGGAGATCGCTCCCCACACCATGATGCCGGGTGTTGGCCCTGTGTGCCTCGGTCGTATGCAGTCCTGATTGTGGCGCTCACCTGCACGGCGCCAAACACGCATACGACCATCATTGGCACCAAGGCAGAAGCGACTCTCATCGCTGAAGACGACACGTCTCCATTCGTCCCTCCATTCACGCCTGTCGCGACACCACTGGAGGCGGGCTGCACGATGTTGGGGCGTGAGCGGAAGACGGCCTAACGGTGTGCGGGACCGTAGCCCAGCTTCATGGAGACGGTTGCGAATGGTCCTCGCCGATACCCCAGGAGCAACAGTGTCCCTAATTTGCTGGAAAGTGGCGGTGCGGTCCCCTACGGCACTGCGTAGGATCCTACGGTCTTGGCGTGCATCCGTGCGTCGCTGCGGTCCGGTCCCAGGTCGACGGGCACGTGCACCTTCCGCCGACCACTGGCGACAACATCGTTGTACTGTGGAGACCTCACGCCCCACGTGTTGAGCAATTCGGCGGTACGTCCACCCGGCCTCCCGCATGCCCACTATACGCCCTCGCTCAAAGTCCATCAACTGCACATACGGTTCACGTCCACGCTGTCGCGGCATGCTACCAGTGTTAAAGACTGCGATGGAGCTCCGTATGCCACGGCAAACTGGCTGACACTGACGGCGGCGGTGCACAAATGCTGCGCAGCTAGCGCCATTCGACGGCCAACACCGCGGTTCCTGGTGTGTCCGCTGTGCCGTGCGTGTGATCATTGCTTGTACAGCCCTCTCGCAGTGTCCGGAGCAAGTATGGTGGGTCTGACACACCGGTGTCAATGTGTTCTTTTTTCCATTTCCAGGAGTGTAGATATGGTCAATATTGAAGTTTTATTGGTATCACCATGAAAATTTATGGAGAATGGCAGATTAAAATTACTGTGGCTTCATTCCCTGACTTACTACAGAATTAAATAGTTTCCATAAATGTTTCCCTTTATGGCCGATCTTAGGTCACCATATTTAACACAACTACGTCAACTTGGTCACAAAAGCCTTCTACTGGGTTTCCCTATGACGTAGGTTTCGTCTGTCTCACTCGCACACTACAGCGCTTAGGCCTCAATAGACAATAGGCGCCAGTGAATTTCCCCAGCTCGTGGTGCATCTGCGCCCTTTGTGGCACACGGTCCTCGACAGCAGGGTTCGTTTTACAATTCGTGAAGGCTGACTCTTTTGG
This sequence comes from Schistocerca nitens, assembly GCF_023898315.1. Classification (NCBI taxonomy): domain Eukaryota; kingdom Metazoa; phylum Arthropoda; class Insecta; order Orthoptera; family Acrididae; genus Schistocerca; species Schistocerca nitens. The sequence goes on along the minus strand of NC_064616.1, from coordinate 623,366,316 downwards.
CCATATATTTAAATGAGATCGCAATGCTCGTTAACTCACAAAATGTACTGAATTGTTATTGCGATCTCTTATTTATTTAATAGTTCCTGTTGTTACACAAGAATTGCATTCCAGTAGATATTATAGTCTCTTTTTCATAGTTATTTTTGTTATTAAAATCCATATTACGTTAAAAACTATAAGGCACATCATGGAGTAGGCAGTACCAATAGAAGTCTGCGAAGCAAGGCTATCGAAAGGTCGAGAAAAACATGATATTTCTCGAGCCGTAATCGACCATAGCACTAAATGCAGTACAGTGTCACCAGTAAAACCAAGCTGATTCTGATACAGCGATTAATACGTATTCCTTCTTTATTTCCTCAGTTTAAAATATCAAAAGGTCCTATAGGACAGATAGGAACGGTTTTCGTGATAAGAAATATCTTTCCAAGACTTCTGTTGAATTGCATACTATCCTGATGAAGACTAATGGAAGCAGTAGCATTGATATGTACTCATCTGTATACTAACATAGACTGAATCGTTGCCTTGTTTGCCAAGTGTCGTCTTTACAGATTTTTTTGGAACTAAGCCAAAAGCTAGGAATCCTAATCAAAGTGGTAACTCATACTCATGTACTCCCTGATTCTATAGGGACTCAGATGGCTGTAGATCTAGTCCGAATACCCAACCGACCCCGATCATCATCCCACACAGCACGAGGGTGAAAGGGACTTGTAGATTATTGGACGAAAAAAGCCTACCAAGGGAGCTCAACCACCTTTTCATATATTCAAGAAGAACAAATATAGCAAGGAAAATCCAGTGTCCCTCCAGGTAGAAGGTACAGGCCTAGCAACTAGGACACGACGAGGAGGACAAGACAATGGCTCATCTGGCGAACACTGGCAAATTATCGAACAGAATCAGCAGAATCGTGGTTCGATGTAACTTAAATGCTTTTTCTGACCACCTCCGAAACTATGTGCACGGTTAGGTAGAGTGATGGACAACTTGGCGCTGCGTGAACCGGGTGTCTACTGTATTTCATGCAGATTCGTTAAACATATATAGGTAGGGCAGACTGTACGGACAGTTGAAGAGTAGTGCCACGGACACAGGAAACACACCGATCCTAAGCAGCCAAAAAAGCTGTGGTTGGAGTTGTTGCATAGCAGTAGACAATTCGATGAAATATGAAGAAACGGAAGTGCTAAGACAGACATCGTTGTTTTTGGACTGTGTTCTAAACGGGGCTGTTGAAATATGATCAACAGAGACAGTTGTCGCACTCTTAGCAACGCTTGGGACACAGTACTCAGCTGACTAATTCACAACGTCGACCGAGAGTGACTTCCGCACCCGACTGGAACATAAGAGGACTGAAGGCCCAGAAATCGGCAGGAAAGGGGTGGAGACCGATAAGAGTATAAAGATGGCGAGATAAAGCGAAGAAATGGACCGGCGTTCCCACAGTCCCGACATGAACTCTTTGTAACACCTTTGGCGTGTGTTAGAACGTCACCATCACTCCAGACCCCCGTATCCAACAACACTACGTTATTTCGTTTCGCCTCTTGGGAAGAATGGGATACCATTTCTACACGGGCATTCAGACACGTCCTTGAAAGTTTCCCCAGCAGAGTTCAAGCTGTCATTGGCCGTGTAAATAGGCTGTACCCTTTTAAAGGAACATCCCGATATTCGCCTTAAATGAATCAGTGAAATCACTAAAAACCTAAATCTGGGTGGCCATCAGGGGGCAGGGGGTTTGAACAACTGTCCTCGTGACTCAAAAATGTTCAGATGTGTGTGAATTTATAAGGGACCAAATTGCTGAGATCATCGGTCCCTAGACTTACACATTACTTAAACTAACTTAAGATAATAACAACACACACGCCCACGCCCGAGGGAGGACTCGAACCTCCGGCGGGAGAGGCCGTGCAATCCGTGACATGACGCCCCTAGACCGCGCAGCCACTCCGCGGGGCTCCTCGTGATTATAATTTCAGATTCTTATCAGTGCGACACTTTGGTCCGTTGAATGACTAGTAGGAATACGATGTTCAGCAATAATGGATTTACTGCCTTCAAAAAATGTCTCTGAGCACTATGGGACTTAACTTCTGAGGTCATCAGTCCCCTAGAACTTAGAACTACTTAAACCTAACTAACCTAAGGACATCACACACTTACATGCCCGAGGCAGGATTCGAACCTGCGACCGTAGCGGTCACGCGGTTCCAGACTGAAGCGCCTAGAACCGCTCGGCCATACCGGCCGGCCTACTGCCTTCTACTAGACGAATATGCCGCTGGTACACAATGATGTGCTCCCGACCAAAGCACATACAGTAGGAAGGTCAAACGAATGACTACGAGAGATGAGACGACGTAAGGGTAACCGTCTTTCCCCTCTCTCCCCATTCCATGCCACGGCTGGCAATGGCTTGTGTTATTGGCCATCTCAAAAATTTTACCATACTATCGGAGTCCATCGTCATACTTGTTATGTTTCATTGTCCCCATTATTGTCTCCCACTTTCCATTATTTCTTTTTATGTACAGCACCAGTAACAAGAGGAACATTTTACCATACTATCGGAGTCCATCGTCATACTTGTTATGTTTCATTGTCCCCATTATTGTCTCCCATTTTCCATTATTTCTTTTTATGTACAGCACCAGGAACAAGAGGAACAAGATATCCCTACTACTGCTGATCTTTGAACTGAATAAGACGAGATGTGTATCGTGACGAAAACACGCGATTCAATGGTAGTTGCGTACACCGTACCAGCATTAGTAAACTGTTTCTACAGCAGCCAGTGATGCTGTCTACAGATAATGTTATTCCTGATTTATCAGTGGACTGAAGACGTGAGACAATTTTATATACTGTTTACAGCGTAGCACAGTGGTATAGGAGAAGTCAAGACGAACAAACTGATGTAGGACACTTGTGGTCTATCAAGTCGGAAAACAGCCTCAAATGCGCCTGCAATAGTCGCTTAAGCTACAGAGCATACTTGCCGCGTAGGATTTTGGCTAAAATCTTCCATGAATATCAAAAATCGCTTGTTCTGGTACTTGTCCGTTACCGTAGCTAAGTTCAGCGTGTGCGGTCAGGGCACTGACCACACTTTGTAATAATGAAACTGAGTGAAGTTTTCCTCGATGGTGCCTGAGAGGTGTCATGCGACATCCGCACAGAACTACTGACGAATATGACGAAGAAAGAGGTAGACAGATAACAAAAAAGTGGTCTGCTGGGCTGCCTGTCATGCAGAGGATGGTTCAAAATGGTTCAAATGGCTCTCAGCACTATGGGACTCAACTGCTGTGGTCATAAGTCCCCTAGAACTTAGAACTACTTAAACCTAACTAACCTTAGGACATCACACACATCCATGCCCGAGGCAGGATTCGAACCTGCGACCGTAGCGGTCGCGCGGTTCCGGACTGTAGCGCCTAGAACCGCTTGGCCACTCTGGCCGCATGCAGAGGATCTGAATTTGATACCTAGTACTGCCAGGAATTTTTCCTTGGTGAGCAAACACGAACGGGGTATACTCAGCCACGTGATGCCAGTTGAGGAGCTACTTGGCCAATTAGTAGCGGCACCAGGTCCGCTAACCCGACAACGGCCAGGAATGCGGTGTGCTGAACTCCACCCCTCCATATCACATCCATATGTCGCCATGGCTGACGGATGAGGCGGCGATGGGTCGGACCAGATTGACCTGTCTGTGACCAAAACGGCGGTGCTTGTTATTATTGTTGTTGTGGAACTTACGTAACGCAAAATTCACGTTTGTATAAATTTTATTTCATAATATTGCGAATAAAATTAACAATAAAATTGTTTTGTTTTTCTGATATTACTACGAATCTACTGTGCATCTAAGGGTTCAGTTTAGATCGAATCGTAAATGTATTAGATGTTCCATAACGTACACATAGGTCTTTTCTTTCATTATTCCCAAGGATAAATTAACATTAATAATGTTAACGAAATAGCCGACTGACCCGGTGTATAACACTACTACAGGCGTTCCCGCCCGTGTGTGCTGCACTGTTTCCTAATTACGGAACTTACAAACCTGTCACAAGGAAGCCAAATCTAACACTACCCCTCAATTTGCCTAAATATGACTTAAACGCACATTATGTGTTACCCTCTGAGAGGATTTTTGAATTTTACTGTGTGTCACCTAACAGAAAGATGGTATCGAACATGAAATTCCTAAGGTTATCAGTTTGTAGACAACAGAAAGACTAAAAATTTGGTAAGAAATTACAGTAACGGATTTAATATAAATGAAATAATAAAACGGTCGCCAGCCTAATTAGGCACAATAATGTGAAAACATTCTTGATTTGGCTGGCCAGAGTGGCCGAGCGGTTCTAGGCGCTTCAGTCTGGAACCACGCGACCGCTACGGTCCCAGGTTCGAATCCTGCCTCGGGCATGGATGTATGTGATGTCCTTAGGTTAGTTAGGTTTAAGTAGTTCTAAGTTCTAGGGGACTGATGACCTCAGATGTTGAGTCCCATCGTGCTCAGAGCCATTTGAACCACTTCAATGGATTTGCATATACTCTTGCAAAAGTGACTTTCATAGATTCTTTCTCTGAAAAGTGCAATGAACACCTGCAATAACCAGACTAACTACACTGTGGGTAGCAGTAGTTATCAACAGCGTAGTTAAGCAATCACAGAAATGGAAAAGAGACTTTAACCCTGTTAACCACAATCTTCACTTCTACCTTTCACTAATTTGGCACACGAATTGTTCCCTAGAGCATACAAAAGACTAAGTGGCATCTGGTAAGAATTAAAGTTTGACTAACACACATACACACATCAAAAATGCAATAAGATAGCACAGTACACTTACCTTTTATATATACTCTTTTAAATAATCACTTCTGGTTTCTTTAGCTAGAAAATAACTATTCAGTTTGGTTTTTTTCCTGATATAAGAGATTGGAAAGGGAGGGGGCCACAAATTATCCCTTCTTTATATATGCAAACTATACATACTTTTCATAAATATTTTGAATTATGTTGAAAGCTGAATTACTTCCCCACTTAAGATCATTTATCTTGCAATATTTCAATACCATCTGCACTGACAATACTGTCTACAAACTTTAGAAGAGACTCAATTAAAAGTTAACTTCAAACAGCATCTAAATCAAATACTTTGTAACACCACTTGTGAAGCAAGTGACTTTCACTGACAACTTTTATACTGCTGAACATTAAAACACTGATATTTATAAAATAGAAGCAAACCAAAATAAATTTTACATTTTTTATAAATTCATTAGTAAGTCTCTCCCTTGATTTCAATGCTACCATTAATCTGACTGTCCACATTTATATATTTTTGCATTCAGAAATTAGATTTAATTAAATAACACAGATTATTATCAGTTTTCAAACACAGGATTCTCGATGTTTAATAATTTTGAGGAGAGGACCCTGTTAGGTACCATGAAAGGAGTAAGTTCATGTTTCGAACACAAAGTTTAGCAATATTTGAATTATTATTGCAATTTAAATCACACAAACACTCTGGTTAATACCATTATACAGTTCTAACCTCTTGGATCTGGTGAATTAGTGGCGCAATAGTGGGGGCGAGCACGTGGCGACTACCTGGTCTCTCCTTCGGCAATAATATGCTGTATTTAGTTCTTCTTGGCGGCGTGAATATCATTTTTAGAGCCATTTCCAATGCGAGAGTACCATTTTACAGCCTCAATTACACTCGAGGCCATTCCATCTCAAATTAGATACTGGATGCCTCGCTGGGCACCTACCTAAGTATGAACCAGTTTTTACATTGCAGTTTTTCATACATAAACAAACATATTTAATAAAATTCCATTATTTAAGCACACAGTTATAATTCTACAAAACATATTTCGCTAAATTCCACTTCCTTACAGTAATGCAAAGACATTAAGCAGTAAAGAGTAAACACTTTATACTTTACATAATGACTATCGATTATGGTGTTACAGGTGGTGTAAGAAAGCGAGAGGATATCAAAAATCTCACGTAGCGCACGTCCGCTATAGCTTAGGTGACTTTTGTAGGCCAAGCTGAGATTGTCCCCCTGTTCGATAGACTGCTAGTGTTCTACATCAAAGTGTTCGTCTCGCCTTCCCCTACACCACTTCACAACGTTTTAAACAGTTACATCCTGTACAGACCCTACACGTCAGTCGAGCACCTCAAGTCAGTCACAGTTACAATGTTGACTTTAATTACATTCATGAAAATGTCTTTAGGACTGTTCTTGTTATTAATCTTCGCAGCACACCACAATGCACACGAGAGTCGCTGCTGCATACCTGCTGTGCATATTCTTCTGAACAGCGGACGTTAACCCTATGAACCGCTGCAGTCAGTCGTCTTTGGCAGATCCAGTAAGCCACGATTTTTGCTGGAGCACGAAAAACCACTTAAACCTAATATTTTCGTAGTTTTCTATTTTCTTGGAAACATTCTCAATATATAGCAGGAAATTTATCTAGAAGGCCTCATCCTCTTCCTTGTTCTGTCATTTTATTCGTCGCTAGCGCTCTCTGTACCTGGTGTGACAAATACCCGTTTTATGTTAACATAGGAGCTACTCCAGTTCCGTCTGCCGATTATGTGCATCAGGAATTGTATGGGCTCTGTGAACAAACGTCACGAGAGCAGCCATTGCTTGTGTCATGTGGTAGCACATGGTAGCCTCTAAACTTTTCATGGTAGTCGGTATCTTACTTCGGATTTGACATTAAACTGTTAGGTCTTCATTACTGGCTATGAGAGGCTGTTCTCCTGTCGGAGGAATATCATCCTGAGGCCTTCGGTGTTAAGAATCGATCTCCGAGCTGATGACTGCCTTACTTAACTCACCACAGTCCATATCGTTGCAGGTGTTGTGTGTGTGTGTGTGTGTGTGTGTGTGTGTGTGTGTGTGTGTGTGGTGATGTGCAGCTGCTGGAACAATATGTTACAACTGTGAAGTTCAGAGTGGTAGCATACGACTCTACTGCTCAGCTGGACCACAAGCGCTCCTGTTTGTGCACCATTTAACAGAGACAGTGGAGCACCATCCTCTTTGGTTGCAGATTCAGTAGACATAATGCCTGTAGCCGATAGCGCGATATCATACTTATAAATACATGGAAACTAGCTGGTCATCTCATTCGAACATTATACTCTTTCATGTCGTGTTGTGTACATAGTTCCACGTAGTCAGCGCGTACACAACTTTCCCGATAGAGCGCGTCCCGCTAAGCACAACAGCGCAGGCGCAGCGCTCGTCCGTCTCCGCACCACGAGATGGCGCTGTCTTAGAGACGGACCAAATTCTGCTTCCGCCGATCCGCGTATTAATATGTAACGCAGCCAATGAGATTGCTGCTAACGTTGAACCTTTTCTCCTCGCGGATCACACTCGCGCAGTGATACCTGAACGCTCGAAGTATTATAACGAGTGTACAGACCTCCGATTAGTCAGTCTGCATTAGTCTGTAGTCAAGTTTCAGTCTGCGCCTAATAAGATTATCATATTCCTGTATATAGCCATGAAGAGAAATGTATAGACACTTTGTCAAGTATCAGATATGTGAGAATAAGATTAACGTACCAAGACCAAAGAAACTTCAGATTGTCAATTGTAAACAGCATCCAGAATCAAGTTACGGTAGTATCTATGCTTTTTATTATTTTAATAAATGTGTGTGAAAATTAATCAAGTTCTGTTTAAAGTTGGTCACTGTCAATCTGCTACTCTAAGTGTGCAAGTGGCATTTCTATCGTCTGACCTAACGGCAGAAGATAAACACGCCACGATAAGACTACGAGACATATTGCTGACACTCGCCTACTTCGTTAGGGCGACAAGTCAAATAATCTGATGGTGTGTGTACCGAAGGTCTTACAGTACGCACACCACATGTTGATACTGCTATACCAAATTCGACAGCTGTAGACACAAGTGGAAGGTGTAGAGAAATAGGTTACCCTGCAACAGAAAGACTATTAAGACTATTCAACTCGAACTAGGCACCAGTCTCCGACTGAATTCGTATTACCTGGATACTTCTGAAAGTACGAGGGCCTGCTCAACAGTAATGCCTCCGAAGTGTTTATGTGAATACACTTAAAGCTTTTTAAATAAAACGGACGTTATTAACATTCTACATCTTTGTTCCTTATGTCTACATATTTACATTGGTGTCCAAAATTAAAGCAACAAACGGAAATTTTGCAAGACTGCATTTATTGTGCCACAAAACACTATAAACAAGTGATAGGGCAGTGGGAACAATGCATAGAATACAGAATGTTAACAACTGTAACAAGCATAACGGTAGACAAAAATGTTCTTCGTTTTTTCCAACTTAATGGGTTTGCGCACGCATTCCGACAATTGATTAATGTGCTAAGTATGGGGTGTGGCCACTTCTGGCAGCAGTATAGGCCTGGCAACGATGGGGCAAGATGTGAATGATGTCATCAATCTCATGTTGAGGCAACAAGTCCTCTTCTTCCTTCAGAGCTGTTGCAAGTCTTGGAAAGTGGTTGGTGGATGCTGGCGTGATGCAACCCGTCTCCCTAGTGCATCCCAGACATGCTCTATGGGATTCAAATCGGGAGAGTGAGCAGACCGCACCAGACAAGTAAAATCTTCCGTTTCCAAACAAACATCAACCACCCATGCTCTATGAGGTCGAGCATTATCCTCTTGAATACGAAGTCTGAGCCCAGAGAACCTCGCAACAACAGTTCATGAGGTCCGAAGATTAAACGACACCTGACAGCAGGTAAACCTTGCCGATTTACCCCTACAATTTCATAAAGAGATGTTAGAGTGGCCAACATAATCCCTGCCCACATCATTACGGATCCTCCTCGATATCTATCTCTTTCCACAATGTTTGGGTCCCAAAATCGTGTTCCACGTGCCCTACAGATGCGAATCCGTCGAGAATCACTCTCCAGATCAAATCGGGACTCATCTATGGAGAGAACATTGGCTCTCTGTTCGACCGTTTAGGTGGTAAGTTGATGACTCCTCTCTAGACGTTGCCTCCTGTGAAGACGCGTCAGAGGTAAACAAGGAGCAGGTCTCCGACAATAAAGGCCACTCTGCCGAAGCCACCTCTACACCGTATGCCTCGATACAACACGTCTAGTGGATGCTGAGATGTCAGATGCCAGTTGCCGTGCATGACTAAGGCGGTACCGTCGTGCCCTTACAACCAAATGAGGTTCTTCTCTTTCTGATGTCACACGCTGTCGCCCCTGCCCTGGTCTTTGGGATACAGTTTCGGTCCCTATAGACTGTCGCAACATCCGAGAAGTAACAGAACGATTCACATTAAGCCATCGGGTCACTTCAGTTTGCGACAGTCCTGCTTTGATTCTTCCTACTGTCCTGCAGAGAGTCTGATAGGCATCTTATCTGTGCCATACTGAACCGTCTGTGACTGTGCACACAGCGAGGTTGTGGGACTTTACAGCATAGACGACCCCGTTTGATAGGTGCCCTGACGTCATTGTTGGCGTGGTTGTCCGTTGACCGGAAAGCCATCTTCCGTGCAGAACAAGATCATATGGACGTCTGTTGACAGTTTGTATGATTATACCGGGAATTAGACACAGGACGGAGAAATAGCAGTTAGTTCCTTTAATTTTGGGCACCAGTGTATTTATCAACGTAGCCATCCTGGCTGTGGGGCGGCGGGTGGAATTTATTGTTATTTACTGTTGCATAAATGTTTGAATGTAGAAACACTGCATTTTCTGTTAAACCAGTTCCTATCATTTAGAATGTTATTTATGCTGTCTTTCGCCGTTCTCAACACTGGCTCTCTAACTACAATATTGGCAACCAGAAAGTGATTAGCAAAACGTGAAGCCTGTAATTAGAATTCCTAGTGCCCACTTCATCTGAGAATACACTTATAGTTACAGCTTATAGCTCTGAGGAATTAGGAGATTGTCCGGGATTTATAATAAAAAAAAAACGTTCTGTATTCTGAAAGTCACAGATGAAAACAAAATAATCCACACAATCTAACTAACAGAGCAGTTCAGAGTCTAATGCGCTGATGCCACTATAACTGTCCAAGTTAAATATTTAAATGAATGCTCGCCATAATTTGATGATAAGGTTCATCAAACGCCACGCTAAATAATGGTAGAATGTTTGTCCCGCGGCGGCACGTGAAAATACGACAATACGCAAACTGAAGATCGATAATTAAAGTCAACCCAGAATTAACACTTCACTCGAAAATGATTTCATGGTTACGCGTATTCCGAGTAACTTAATACGGCATCCGAGGCTGTTTGTAGCAATGATACCGACGCGACGCGACTCCCGACACAGATGGCGTGTTATTCAGCGTCTGGAGAGAACTGGGGCCTTGCTTCCTCGCGCAGCGTTCTTATATATAAAGCCGCGGTGCGGACGACTAAGGGAACGCCTGATCAAATCGGCTCTCCCGACTAGCCGCTGGGCTAGTAATGCACCACTTTAAGCTACCGAATAAATCATAGCTTCTTTTGCTGATGGCCGATGAAGCTCTCAATTTAAATGTGCATTCAGCACACAGGTAAGTAATCATAATAAAATTTTGATGTGGCTAAGTTAAATATTTTGGGCGAGAGAATTAATTTAATTACACTGCACGCAGTAGACGAGCTCTGAACTGGCCCTTTGGAGATACGCTACCGCTATAGTTTTATAGGTATTCAAATGAAACTTTTCACATCTTCATAGTTATAGCGGATCTCCAACCTACTTAAATATAAACATCCTAGCCTTATTTATTAGCCTACTTAATCTATCTTGCTTCCTTAAGTTTTAAGACAAAACCAGAAAATCATGAATTTCCACTACAATTTTAATTTGTGAAATCCAAAGTACTGTTTTTATTAAATAATTATGAAAAAGGAATCTAATTATAAATTTTGAATTCTCTAGCTCTTTTCTGTTGCGCCAATGATTTTTACAGAAAACGTCCAAATTTCGAAAATGGCTAAAGTTATCGAACTGATATTCAACACATATTAATTTAGTATTACTCCTGACATGCTAGAAACATTTTAGATTATTTACTTGATTTTTAAAGTATTGCACAACATTTATGACGTCAGAGCTAGTTACAACGGACTGGGCTGGCACACAATGCAAAGACTGATGTGAATTTACTACGGCGTGAGTAGGCTGCTTCCCTACATCACACTCTACTTAAATTTTTTTTGTTTATGAATGTTAATGAATGAAAAAAAATTTAATTACAAAAAGGGAAGCAAGAGTACAGCTTAACTTCCTATGAAAATTTAAAATTGAAATGTAAACATGTAGAAACATTAAAAGAAAACTGATTACCTACATTAATTATTTAAATTTCGGCCATGTTCACTGCCTCTTAAGCAACATTATCCCTCAAAATTTAATAAAGTCGATGAAACACTTTGGTATACATATTGACTTAGACAAACAAACACATAAAAATATGTAAAATTATGAAAATCTTAAATCCATTAAATACATTTTTACATACACAAACTCAAAAAAAAAATAAAAGTTATTCAAGATACATAAACAGATGATTATCTCTTAGCAGTCTTTTCTAAACCTGAAAGAAAATGTCACAAATAATTTTTACACACGTGGTTGTAGCCGCTTTGACTGGCGTCCTACACTTCCATTCACAAGGGTAGAGGAGGGGAAGTTGCTATGGTGTGCGCCCTTCACGTTCACTCTAAATTACATGGGGAAAGGGGAGGGGGTCACTGTGAGTTGTGTCCAAGTCACTCCACACTTTCACGCAGCTACCAGGCTGCCATTATCTGGTTTGTCCTGTAGAACAAACAAAAAGAGTGCCTCAGACTCTGTTCACTTAACATCTAAGGGTGGGTCACAATGAAATGGGGATATATACATTTTATCCTTCAATATTTTGCTGGAACAAAGTTAACAGAACCTTTTTAATTTTACTCTTGTGGTTACTTAATTGTCATAAAATCGGTAAACAAATGGCTCAAAACGCCGTTAGTCACGTACTAGAGAAAATTTATGCTCAAGGCATACAATCATAAATCCTATTTAATTTCAATTTATTATTTCTGGGCCAGAACACTGAACCAATGCTCGGTACATTCCTGATAAATCTATATTTTATTTACTTAGCTGGTTCATCTTCGATTACCTTATTCTCAGAGATAGTATGAGTATATTTGATTAGTAGTTTTCTCAGCTTCTTTGTACATGTGAGTAACTTTTGGTAACCGTACAGTTGTGAGTGTTCAAAACACACTACGTTTAGTTGACTAAATCCACTTATTGGTCCTCTGCTGTTGTGTCAGTTCCACATCTGCAATTATGTACTTACTTCATCGAAGTGTATTTATGCTGAGCTATAAATAATGTTTCACGTCTGTCATTATGTTCTTACTTACTTTGCTAGTGTATGAACTTAAGTAATACTCACTCTATTAACATTTAAAGCATAGGATAGCACATTTATAGTATACCTATAGTGTATTGCAGCTGATCAGTTTGCTCACGTGGCAATCCATTTCCACTCGATCGGACGCTGAAACCACAGGTAGTCTCTCTCGACCTACCACTAAAGTGCATCAAGTAATTATGGACGAGCGTAATGCTAAATTCCTTAAACCTATAGGACACCATGAGCTGCTCTGTCTCATCTAACATAAGGGTACCTATGGTCGCATTCACGCCTCCAACAAATAACCTCAATACATGTAGGTGTGTCCTGTCACACACTACACCAAAATAATGGCCAGCTCCAATCTTATAAATACTTCAGGGACGTGTCCTTCACGTCTCAACCACAAACACTGTTCAATTCTATTACACTGCCATTCCTAGCTACACAAGGTGAGTTCATTCTTACAACTCATCTGCATAATTTTCCATAAGACTAAGCAATCTCTTTTACTATTAATTGGTTAGCTCTGCAGGGTACAATAGGTTTCACTGCCACTTCAGTTCCTGCTTGTACACGAATTTGTATATCTTTTTTAAACATTATTGCGGGACTATTTCCAATAAAACAACACTTTGTACTTACTATATTACCAGGGTTCTATACATAATTGTTACTCAAATACATTTGTATCTTAATTACATCATACTTCTCTATAGTTTATGTCACTGTTAGGTTTGTCACATTAGGTATTTATTTTTTTTCACTAATCGGTGGATAGAATGGTTACAGAACTCATGGCTTGATAGCCGTGACGGAAAATTTTCATATTGGAAAGAAGGTGTCGAAATTTTTGTGGACAGGAAAGATGAAGAATGAGTGAGACCTGAAAAGGAAAGAAGATCTCACACAGCTGGGACTGCACAGCTGCCACACTGTGTAGAGGTTACAGAACAACCTCCTCCCTACAGCATTCATTAGTTTATTATTGGTTTGATAACCGTAACGGAAAATTTTAGTATTTGGAAAGAAGAGGTCAAAATTTTAGGTCGATAGGAAAGATGAAGAATGAGTGAGACCTGAAATGGGAGAGAAGATCTCACACAGCTGGGACTGCACAGCTGCCACACTGTGTAGAGGTTACAGAACAACCTCCTCCCTACAGAATTCATTAGTTTCAGAAAATTTTCGTATTGGAAAGAAAGGGTCGAAATTTTATGTGGATAGAAAAGATGAAGAGTGAGTGAGATCTGAAATGGAAAGAAGATCTCACACAGCTGGGACTGCACAGCTGCCACACTGTGTAGAGGTTACAGAACAACCTCCTCCCTACAGCATTCATTCATAACCTTTGACCACGCCACGTCGATCTGAAAATACTTTATGATGTCTTTTTAGAACCTGTCTCAGTTCTTCCTTCTGATTAGCTGAAATTTTATCGATTTCCTGCAACTTAGCTTCTATTTTGTCTAAAATAATTGCTTCTTCTTCTTCTGTGTTCAGCTTATTTTTACTAAGATTAACACCTTCGTCCCAATACCTCCTATTTTTCAGAACTCGTATAGGCAGCTCCCAATTGTCATCATTAGTTACTACATGTTTATCAATAAAAGGTACCGTAATTACACCAGTTATCGGCAAGACCAATTTTAACTGGCTTCTTTCAAAGTCAACAACACTCTGATATTTCGACAAGAAATCTATGCCAATTAAAACCTCAATACTGAGATTGTTTACAATTAAAGATGGATGATCAATTAAATTACCATTAATGTTAAAGGGCAGCAAAGCTTCTTGCTTTACCGTTTTTGACACCTTGCCAGTAGCACCAATTATTCTTAGTCCTGATACCCTCATTACTGTAAGCTTGTCTTTACCAGGTAATGCATCAAAGAAGGACTGAGATATCGCACTCACCTCACTTCCACTGTCTAAGAGACAACGGACATTGATACCCAACATATTCACTATTATTATAGGGTGGCTTATTCTAATTTGTACAGGTGGTTCCTCAAACTCATCCAATAGTTCCTTTTGGATTTGTCTCCAACTAAAGTGATCGACATCTGTCTTCATTACATTTAGGTCACAGTGTGTAGGAGTTTCCTGAATTACATTTTCAGCTGCCTTTTCCAGTCGGTCTATTAATTTCAAATCGAAACACCGCACGACTTCATTACATTTAGTTTGCTGAACATGACCCAAATTACTGTAGTCTGAGCGATTCTGCGCCTCCAGACCGGGCATAACACTAGTTACAGCTAAATCACTTTTACTATTTTCGTTGGGTTCCTTCTCAAGTGACAACTGGCCACAGCTACTGGGTTCATCGACCCCCAACCGGCTACCCTCTACATTCTCACTTATCTCCTGTCCTAAATCTATTAGTACAGTATCAACATCCTGCACAGGCACTTTAGATAAGAGCACATCATCCTCATCGTAAATATAAGCATGAATTTCTTCTGCTTCTTCACCTGACAATTCAGTATTTTGTAGCTCTTCCCTACCATTACACTGCTGCGCCTTCTCTTTCTCTTCCCACTTAGAAAGCGTCTCTAACACGGTATCTATCAAATACTGTGAGTGATCTAATATTTCTGCTGTATTCTTAGATGCTACCGACTCTTCATCCACATGTTCAGTTTGAGTATTCTGATCTGTCTTACCAATTACCGTAACTACTGGCTTAGGAAAAGTAACCGCCTGGTGAGCGCCAGTGTCCTCATAGACGGGAACTAGTTTTCCTGCCTCGGCCTACTGCTGTTTCCTTTATTTTCATTATAGTTAACTGACATAGCATTGTTTTCCATACTGTTGTTTATATGCATATTTTGTTTGGAACAAAATTATTATCACTTGGATGCCATTGTTGGTTCTGATAATTAGTTCTCCAACTCCTACCTCTCTTAGGATGGCGAACACCTACTGTTCTGATGTTTACGTTGCCATTCCGCTCGTTCTTAAAATTACTACTATTGTTATTAGCATTTCTGTTATTACGTGCTTGCTCCTCATTGGCAGCAACACGTTCTACACGTTCCAAATACTCAATGAAACGATCCAGATTGTCTCTAGGGGCAGATATAATTCTAGTTTGCCAGTACCATGGCAGTTTGGCTTCAAGACCTAGTATAATCATTTCTGGTTTTAGCTTTTCGCCCAAATGTGACAAACGTGAGATCCATGACCTAGCAAACTCTTTAATAGATTCCTTGCCTGCATTGAAGCGTTTTCCACTCCAAAATTCTCTCAACACTTCATTTTGCTTATTGCTAGACCAATACTCATTAATGAAAGCTGTTTTAAATTCCGCTAATGTTTTACACTTCAACATAACATCAGCTGACCAACGCATGGCGTCACCTGCTAAATGGCTTCTAATAAATGAGATTTTCTCTCGTTCAGACCAAGTTGCTGGAATCACATCTTCAAAATCGTTCCAGAAATCTAGCGTGTGGATATTTTTATCTGGATCGAACCGCAAGAACTGCCGACACCCGATAAAAGCGGCGTTTGCAGCTACAACTTGTTGTATACTACCATTACCAGAAGTTACTGAAGCTACTTTACTCTCAATGTTAGCAATGTTAGTACTGATATTTTCTACTCTCATTTCAACATTATCTACTCTTTGTACAATATGAGTAGTATCAGTTTTGATTGCATCTATGTCTGCTTGACATATGTTTATTTTTATATTAACATCTTTAAACCTATCTGAGCACAGTTCAGATTCCGCCTCGATCTTTTCTGTTAACTTGTGCTCCAGCTTCGAATCTTCCATTTGGAAGTCCTTGCGAACCTCAGCAACCTCAGCAACTTCACTTAACACATTTCTCCGAAAGGGAGACCAGTTTGTTGATACCGTCGCTGTAGAATATTTTACTTCGTTCATAGAGCCACAACCTCACTTCTGCTCATACCCCTTCATCACTAAAGAAGTGAAGTCCACGAAGGTGTTTCTAAGTTTTGTAAACAGATGAAAACCGAATGGGGCCAAGTTGGGACTGTATGGAGGATGATCGATGACAGTGAACCGAAGGCATCGGATTGTTGCAAATGTCGTAGTGCTCAAGTGTGGTCTGTCATTGTCATGGTGAAGGAGAGATGCTCCATGTGTGGGCGAATTCTTCGAATTCGAAACTCGATTGTTGCGCGCTGTTTCTCAAGCACCTACATTTTTGCGTTACACACTGTGGTGTTACTCGTTTGGTAATGTTTGTTTTATTTAAAAAGTTTTAAGATGTTTGACATTAAAAATTCGGAGTCATTATTTTTTAGCACCCCCTCGTAAGGCACACATGTCATGCCACACCAAGACCATTGCGCAACAAGAGTGGCACATTGTCAGAAGAGAGTATATGTTCTGGGTTTCCTGCAGCCGCAGTAAAGATGAGGTATGGTTAACAGGCGAAGCAAAGTGTGGGAGTGAAATAACACGACAACTGGAAGCTTACACCAAAGCTGAAGTACGCGGGAATGAACAATTCTTGTGGGCAAAACGTCTGAATCCCACATAAATTCACCGTGATATTCTCCTGGTGTATGGACTAATTGCACTGTCGCGTCCAGACGCGGGAAATTGATTCGCAGAAAACGCAGGTGACCAAGGAGCCGATTTTTGACGTCTAGGAATTGAACGACTGCATGAATGATCCGACCGTTGTTTACAGAGACTTGATGACTCTTGAAAAATAGTGTCACGTTTCTCTGTCACTTTGAATTGTAGTGCAGTGTTCAATGAAATTTACTTCGTCTGCCATAATCAGTTTCGAAGACTCTTCGTCGATTTTACATTGAACATGTTACCGTCGTACACATTTCGTATTTCACATTTGTTGATACTCTCTTGCTTTATTCACGTACGATATCTTCCAAAATACTAGTGCAGGTCAGTGAATCCCGTTTTCCTAGATTTCAAAAGACGTTGTTCACTATACCATATTGACGATTAACACCCCAGACATGACGATTCGAAGCATCTTCCCATATATGTTATTGGCTCGAAGAGTTTGTGACTGATAGAACCCAGTAGATTATACTGGACAGAGAATAATCAACAGAACTAACGCTACAAATATTGGCTGTGTCCCAAAGAAGCTTATTAGAACCTCTAACGTCCTCAATATGGAACAAAAATGTAATAGATTGGGTTAGTAACACTATCAGGTTGTTTGCTGACAATGGTGACGTTCACAGGAAAGTTTTGTCATAGAATTATCATAAGTCGAGACGAATTCAATGGAAATTACACTTTGTGTAAAGAGTGGCCGCTCTCTGTAATTATGGATAAATGCAAGGCCATGTCTATGACAAAGGGAGAGAATCAGTAGTGTTCTATTCCGAGATTAGGGGTAAACTTCCGCGGCGCGTCATATCGTTTAAGTATTTAGAGTAGTACCAAGAAGCAATATACTGGACGAACGCATAAAAGCAGTAATAGGGAAGGCGAATAGAAGGGTTCTCGGAAAATTCAGTGCATTTCTAAAGGAAATTGCCTACAAGATACTAATGGTATAGTGAAGAACACTAGACAGCTTCTCGAGCGCCATTTTCCATTAGGCATCGCACCGGCCATTGAAAGTATTCAGAGATGCGCTGCTATGATCGTTAACAGGTCGGTATAATCCATTCATAAATGTAACAGTAAATTAAATCCTGAAGGATGTTTACAATTAGGCAGTATGTAATAAAACAGCGTTGAACATTAAGAAAACGAACAGTAAAGAGGGGAAGTAACTCTGTCACTTTAAGCAGAGATGACAGATCTATAGATCGTGTAACAAAGACAATGTTTCTTGGGATGAACATTGACTGTCTGCTAATATGCAGTGAAAATACCAAAATAGTGTCAAAACGATGTAAGATGTCGTGGTCTCCTGACCTTCAGTGCTTACATATTCCGCCCTCACAATCATGTTCCGCACATCAAGACGCTTCATTCGAACCCCAACTCGATAAGATAAAATCAATGTATGAATTCATGTAAACGATGTACAATTGACAAGTGAGCACACCGTGGTTGAAATACTCGAGGCTGGCCTGCACACATACATTCCAGACACGATGGTCACAGGGGCTTTTAGTTTGGGAGAGAGGCCGCACAGTGGGACACCAGGCCCTTCAGAGGACGACCCAGCCCATGTCAGCTGGTGACCGCTCATGTGGTGGACAGTGTGGGCCGAAGGGAAAGGGGCGAACAAACCTGTTTTTGGCTTAAAAGCAAATTCTGCTACATTGTGTGGGAGTGGCCAGCCTACGCATTCTTTACACATAGCACACAGTTTCAGAGATTTTCACACGGAGACAGCAAACGCCAAATGCCAAAGCTATAGGTTTCTGGATTGGTCGCCTTAAACGAAACGTCATTCTCCCGTTTTAGAAGAGCAATGCTGATTGGCAGACGATATTTCTGACGCATTGAGCTGAAGGAATAATGGAATAGACCAAAAGATATACCCCTTCACGTCTGGCATGGAGAGGCGCCGTTCCGTTGTCGCTCTTGGAGCGAGAACACATAACGAGAGTGCACGCGCTTGTACGTGTACTCGAAAGAGCGAGGATCAAGTCTCTCCTCAGTACTTCACTGGGAGAGCACCTCTGTCGAGAGCAAATCAAAGGGCGACTCTATATTGAGTCCTTGCGATTAATCGTTGTTCACTGTGTTGGCCGACACACTTATTGTGCGGTGTGAACGGACAGAGTTATAGTTAAACGCCTGCGAGCGAATTTTGAGTGGCATCGCGGTGGACTGGTTATCTGACCGGTTTACCACACCAATAGTTAGACTAGGGGCGAATAGGAATGCTTGACGTCATCAAGGCATAGGGAGAGTTTGATTGGCGAAGGTCAATCCAGACTGAATGAGAGTTATCTTATTAGTCAGCAGCGAACGGTGCAGACAGCAGTCATCGCAGCTTACGGTATTGTGCGCTACAGCTATTGCGAGCCCCATATTTCCTCCACAACAGTACACTTCACTGCATTTCATACGTGACAGCCTCAACCGTACCTAACAACATTCTAAAGGATAATTATTCAAGTTGAGTAGGCGCGCCTCTCAGCCATTTGTATACAAATTTCATTAGCGAATCCTATCCTTGAGAGGTAACTTCACATTCCGAAAAGAACCAGGATATAACTTCTTCAATTCATAACTAAAAGTGCCATTGTGATGTCTCAGAATTTTGCAAAATAAATAACAACTTTCGTTAGTTCCATGTTTTTCTTACACTAACTAGCACTACTCCAGTACCCAAGTATCCCATTAGTTACGTAAGAAATTTCGTGAATTTTGTGTCATTTCCTTACAGCAGATGACTCCAGAAGATATTTATTGCTGAAAGTTTTTTTGGCATTTCTCTTTAGAACGTTAGGAGCGTCTGTCTGACTTCTGTAGTAGTGTGGGGGTGGAAATTGCATCTTGCAGGAGCCACAGGGAAAAGGGTACATCTCAGATTAATCCGTCGCGCTCAGAAAATGGCGACACTGCCAGGATGGGTAAAATAGGTAAGCTACCAGGATAGGAAAGTGTCAGGATAGTTAGGTATGGCAGGTCGCAGCAGTAGCACTTTGAAGAACTTCCTTTCATGTATCAAATAACTATTTGCAAAGATTGGGATGAGAATAGATACAGGTATTGAAGAATGCAGAATTGTTGGGAAAAGGGTTTGTGTTATTGTGTTGGAAAATTTTACATTTGTTTACTATTTTTGTGTAGCTGTTAGGGCATAGAATTTTCAGGTGAGAGGCACAGACGCAGTGTGACGCAGAATCATGTAAATAAGAATAAGAAATAACATTTTTCTCCGTTTGCAAGTGCACAGGTAGAGATTGGAGACTGTAGCAGAGCAGACAGAACATTAGCCGAGAAGTCACGACGTTGTTGTTGTTGTTGGTTCAACCAACTGGTAAGTGGTCGTACAGTTTTGTAGATGGGTTGTGGTCTGTTGAAAGACTTTCCATGTTAACGAGAGCACAAGTCAAAAGGTTACGTCAGAGACAGCACGTAGACAAGATGGGGGAGAATCAACCAGATAGACAGCAGGCAAACGAGCTTATTGAGAACAGGACAGAAGGTGAACCTGAAAATAGGACAGACGGTGAATCAGAGAATAGGACAATCGGGGCCTGCAGAATCAGCAGGCTCAGTTAGACTGGGATAAAATTGAGACAGACCAGACAGATGGGAATCGAAGGGATGAAAACATCGAATTTCCAGAATATGAAATTCCAGGTAGGGCACATTCTGAGCCAGAAATAGACAGCCCACGTAGGAAATGGCAAAGATTAGAAGCGAAACGATCACAGGAAACGCGTTTGTTTGTCGCATATTCGGGGACAGAATACGCGTCAATACAGTCAATGAACCGGCAGTTAGCTAACGTTCGAAGAGAAGTAGACAGTGAGGAAGAGGGGGAACATTTAGAATACGTCGAACCTATGAAACACATTCTAAATATGCCCCAACAGCAGACACAGAATTTTGCGGAGTTACGAGCGCCACGAAAAGGTTCCGTAACAGACGCAACTGTACCTGCAAACACAAGACATACACAACAGAGAGGGCAGAATGCGGAGTTGTTTGCGCCTCGTAATTGTTCAATGACAAACGCAACTAGTTCTCAACACAGACAGCACGGGTTATTGCAGTTATCAAACTTAGAAACGCCACAGCATAGCCCAGTAAACGACGTAACTGACCGAGTAGAAAACAATGGATCGAGAATACATTGTTCAGCAGAAGGTAGTGTTACAGGACAGGACGCGATCATGGAGATGTTATAAAAAATGAACGCTAGTATGACGAAACAGAATCAGGATATTAATAATATTAATACACAGATGACAAAGCAGTATCAGGAATTGAAACAGGATAATCAGGAATTGAAACAGGATTATCAGAACTTGAGACAAGAGATTAAGACACAGATCCAACAGGTTAAAATCCAGATGGAAGAAGGGATCGCCAGAATTGATAGCCAGATCACTCAGATAAACAAAGACGCGAAAGAATCTAGAGAAAGAATTCAGGTACTAACACAAGGTCAGCAGCAACTGACGTGGACAAGGTCCAATTGGACATCGTAAACGTTGACAAAAAGGTGGAACGTTTTACGAAAAAAGCCACTCGAACAGCAATACAAATTTCGGAAGAACAAGCAATTCAAAGCAAGGTCGCAAAGGTTGCACTGAAAAAGTATGATCAGCGGATTAATAAAATAGAACTTAAAAACAAAGATCAGTTTTAAAAGCTTTGAACAGAATTGATTCAAACTATCGAAGAAAAGATCGAGACCGATTACACCGGTAGCGAAACAACTGACGCGTCAAGCATTAATTCAGTACACGAACACGCGCCGTCTAAGAAAGTTCAAGTGGAACCAAGGCTAGACGTAACACTTGCGCAGAAATCGAAACAGAAAACCCCGATTAAAGTAATACATGACATGCCACAGGACCAGGCACAGCACCCAGACAAACGGAACACATGCATTCAGCCGATACCAATCGAAAGACAGGCAACTGAACCAGTAAATCCAATGACACAACATAATAGCAGCACAGGTACTAGAGTAGAAACACACGAACAACACTTTTGTTCACCAATGATACGATATGAAGCGGATATGAGTCAGGAAATTGAGAATAGGCAGACAGGCAGTAGATTACCAGAGAATAAACACGACGACACAAGCAATGGCAGATTATTTGAGTCCATGAATCAGCCACAAACAGGATTTATGAGTAGATATTATACAGACCACTTCCTCACAGTTAGAAAATTTCAACATTTCAAGGAAGATTCAAATGGTTCAAATGGCTCTGAGCACTATGGGACTCAACTGCTGTGGTCATCAGTCCCCTAGAACTTAGAACTACTTAAACCTAACTAACCTAAGGACATCACACACATCCATGCCCGAGGCAGGATTCGAACCTGCGACCGTAGCAGTCGCACGGTTCCGGACTGCGCGCCCAGAACCGCGAGACCACCGCGGCCGGCTTCAAGGAAGAAGGCGGTAGCTTGCATGCAGGCACATTCATCGACCAGTTTCAAGTAGGCTTACCAAACCACTGGAGCGTAGCTCACAAACTTGACTTCATTTGTGCACACATGTCAGGGACAGTAGCAGAGGTGATGCAAAAGATCGCGGCTACCTGTACGTCTTACCTACAGTTCAGAACAGCATTTCTCGAAAGATATTGATCCAAGGAGGCGCAAAACAAAATTAAATACGAGTTACTTCAGATGACACCATATGAAAACTCAGGAGAGAAAAGCATGGTAAAATTCTTTGATACAATGGACAAAAAGAATCAATGCCTAGACAAACCGTACAGTAACGGAGAGCTATACGTCTGTGTAGAATGAAATTACCGGTAAAGTATCAACGGGCAAAAGTAGGAAAAAATGAAAATACCGAAGAATTCAAAGAGGTTTTAAGGGACCTTGAATTTATGTTTAAAGAAGACGAGGTGAAAGCAAAAAGAAAGGAAAGGGAACAGCAAAAGGAGAGGACTAGGAACGAATATTCCAATAATAATAATAATCGTAATCCTAACGCAAATAATTTCAGACAATTTAACAGACAAGGACAGTGGCACAATGGAGACAATTGGCATAGAAACGACAACCAGAATAATTGGTACCGAAATAGGAACGGCAATGGACACTCATACACTAGCGGACATGGATTTAGGAATCAAAATGCCAACAGTCAAGGGTACTTTGAAAGAGGTCACGATGTTAGAAACAGCAACTGGCGAGACCAGGGCGCGAACAATTACCGAGGAAATTATCGTCCACAGAGACAAGAACAACACAGCAAAGAGCAACCAGATGTAGAAGTTAGGCCATCGAACACTGCAAACGTAAAGATTGAATTGAAAAAATGCGGAAGAGGTTAGACAAACTAACGTCCACCCTATTTTATACTAACCACTAAATAAAAGTTAAATTAATAGATCAACAAAATAACACATTAAATAAAAGAAAAGAGAGACACAATATACACTAACAATATCTTGTAGTATCAAGTACACTACAACATGCACACAAACAATAAACGGTACACAACAATTAAAAGGATGAAGAAGTGGTAAGACATAATTAGAATAAAGAAATATATATACAATAATTTTTGCCACTATCAGAAAATTTTTGCACTATATAAAATCAGAGTTTTTATTGTAAATAACAAATATGTAAAACAAAAATTGTAAATATTTCTACGCGTCAGAGGGACATCGCCACCAACACCAATCACCAGCTCCTTTAACACCAGATGTTTCGAGATAGCGACGGAGAGGGTACAGACATGTTGAGAAAGCATTTAGGGCAATAACAACAACATAAAGACCAACGCCACACTGGAAATGCAGGTTGCAACCAGGTTGGACTTCGGGAGGACAACGCGCTGCACGGACATTTCATATGTCATGACACTGCTACACAACGGAAGAGCGTGGGGAGAATCATAATACGACAAGACGACAATGAAGGTACAAAAAAATATTACTAAGATCTACAAACTCATCATGTAACAGTTGGAAAGGCAGTCAGATCCTACAAATCCTATATCACTCCTATACTAAAATTCACATATTCCTAGCCCAAGAAGAACAGAAGAATGCAAGAAAGAAGAGAAGAACAGAAGATGCAAGATGAAGAAGGGCAGAAGACAGCAAGATACCTTTCTCTCCTATCCTACAAATCAAATTGCTACAAACGTCTTTCCATGAACTTTGAGGCATAGCAACCACCTCTCCAAAAATAAACCTTGAATCGTCAAACAAATACAAGTGAACGGCAAACGGAATATTAAGCAGTACCAACCAACATTATCTAGAAATAGATTCAGAAAAATGAACAGTATTCTCCCTACCACATCACCAAATCGCCACACCGAACCAGGTGTGAAGTACGAAGACGTCCCAGCACAATATTGGGTGACGATCGTCGGTAGTCAACTACAGTCATCGAACTGCCATACCGTCCCAGGTGTGACAGCAAAGAAGTACCAAGACATCACTGTTTATGCAGTAAACCACAGTCATCATCATCGGTTAAAAGTACCACTCCATGATCACAATGTCAACAAGTAAGACCCAGCATTGCATGTTAGAGTGCTTCTCTCATGATTTGTGACATCCATACAAATGGGTCAACGCCTTCCAGTATTTCAGTGGGGATCGTCAAGCACAGAAACTGACGCAGCATAAAACAAAAAACAAAAAAAATTATAAAATACGAATGTAGAGTTAAGGAAATGATATATTTTAAAAATATTTATTTCCTTCTTTGTAAAAGTAATTATTTTTATTATGTATGTAAAATCCACAATTTATGGATACCTTAAACCTTTTGTAAAGAAACTTAGTTAGTATAGTTATATAATCTCACAAACTAATGGAAAGTCTATTTCTTTATATGTAAAACCAGAAAAGGATTTGTGCAGGATATTTCTTCTTTAAGTAGCATTCAGAAACACCTTTTTGGGGTAATAATTTAAATACTGAGGATAGGATTAAGAGGAAACGCTTCTTAATTCTTACAAAAAAACAATGACACATAAAGAAAAAGATAACGCCTAAATAAATAAAACAATGTAACAAAACAGAGCTTTTGCGATAATTTATGCAAGCTTAACTAAAGAAAAGATATAACCACACTAAAACATGATACACTGTACACTTACGAGTTTAGAAAAATTAATATTGTAAAAACAAATTTTTGGAAATGAAAAAGAAAAACAGTGACACGGACTGGTAATGACAAAGAACAACAACCTTTGTAAAGTCTATATTTGCCTAACAACAAAACATAAATTGTAGAATTAAAAAATAGAAACAATAGCTATAAAGAAATCATTAGAAAAAAATTGTAAAGAATGGCTGAGAAAAGTTTATTGAAAAATCTAAAAGAACAATTTTTGCCTGACTTTGTCAATGTTTTCCTCGGCATTGACAAATCCCAGACAAAAATTCTGTCAGAAGGAGTGAGATATGTAAGATGTCGTGGTCTCCTGACCTTCAGTGCTTACATATTCCGCCCTCACAATCATTTCCGCACATCAAGACGCTTCATTCGTAACCCAACTCGATAAAGTGAATGTTGCATGAATTCATGTAAACGATATGCAATTGACAAGTGAGCGTACCGTGGTTGAAATACTCGAGGCTGGCGTGCACACATACATTCCAGACACGATAGTCACAGGAGCTTTTAGTTCGGGAGAGAGGCCGCACAGCGGGACGCCAGGCCCTTCAGAGGACGACCCAGCCCCTGTCGGCTGGTGACCGCCCGAGTAGCGGACAGCGTGGGCCCGAGAGAAAGGGGGGAACAACCCCGTGTTCGGCTTAAAAGCAAAGTCTGCTACATTATGTGGGAGCGGCCAGCCTACGCATTCTTTACACATAGCACACAGATTTTCACACGGAGACAGCAAACGCCAAATGCCAAAGCTATAGGTTTCCGGATCGGTCGCCTTAAACGAAACGTCATTCTCCCGTTTTAGAAGAGCAATGCTGATTGGCAGACGATATTTCTGACACCTTGAGCTGAAGGAATAATGGAATAGACCGAAAGATATACCCCTTCACGTCTGGCGTGGAGAGGCGCCGTTCCGTTGTCGCTCTTGGAATGAGAACACGTAACGAGAGCGTGCGCGCTCGTACCTGTACTCGAAAGAGCGAGGAACAAGTCTCTCCTCAGTGCTTCACTGGGAGAGCACCTCTGTCGAGAGCGAATCAAAGGGAGACTCTATATTGAGTCCTTGCGATTAATCGTTGTTCACTGTGTTGGCCGACACACTTATTGTGCGGTGTGAGCGGACAGAGTTATAGTTAAACGCCTGCGAGCGAATTTTGAGTGGCATCGTGGTGGACTGGTTATCTGACCGGTGTACCACGCCAATAGTTAGACTAGGGGCGAATGGGACTCCTTGACTTCATCAAGGCGTAGGGAGAGTTTGATTGTCGAAGGTCAATCCAGATAGAATGAGAGTTATCTTATTTGTCAGTAGCGAACGGTGCAGACAGCAGTCATCGCAGCTTACGGTATTGTGCGCTACAGCTATTGCGAGCCCCATATTTCCTCCACAACAGTACACTTCACTACATTTCACACGCGACAGCCGCGACCGTACCTAACAACATTCTAAAGGATAATTATTCAAGTTGAGTAGGGGCGCCTCTCAGCCATTCTGCCAAGGCAACAAGCATCTTAAATTTGTATAGAAATTTCATTAGCCAATCCTATCCTTGAGAGGTAACTTCACATTCCGAAAAGAATCAGGATATAACTTCTTCAATTCATAACTAAAAGTGCCATTGTGATTTCTCAGAATTTTACAAAATAAATAATAACTTTCGTTAGTTCCATGTTTTTCTTACACTAACTAGCACTACTCCAGTACCCAAGTATCCCACTAGTTACGTAAGAAATTTTTATGAATTTTTCTGTCATTTCCTTACAGCGGACGACTCCAGAAGATATTTATTGCTAAAATTTTTTCAGGCATTTCTCTTTAGAACGTTAGGAGCGTCTGTCTGACTACTGTAGTAGTGTGGGGGTGGAAATTGCATCTTGCAGGAGCCACAGGGCAAAGGGTACATCTCTGATTAATCCGTTGCGCAGAATAACAGAATAATAGATCACCCCGCCCCCCCTCCGCGCTCAGAACGAATGTTTTCAGTTTGATATGCTTTTACGGTGCTAGCATCTGTTTGTAACAGCCAGTGCCTTGTGGAGACATACAACAGTGAAGCGCCAAAGGAACTGGTATAGACATGCGTATTCAAATACAGAGATATGTTAACAGACAGAACATGGCATTGCGGTCGACAACGCCTATATAAGACAACAAGTGTCTGGTGCAGTTGTTATATCGGTTACTGCTGCTTCAATGGCAGGTTATTAATATTTAATTGAGTTTGAACGTGGTGTTATAGTCGGCGCGCGAGCGATGGGACATAGTATCTCCGAGGTAGCGATGAAGTGGGGATTTTCCCGTACGACCATTTCACGAGTGTACTGTGAATATCAGCAATCCGGTAAAACATCAAATCTCCCACATCGCTGCGGCCCGAAAAAGATCCTACAAGAGTGGGACCAACGACGACTGAAGAGAGTTGTTCAACGTGACAGAAGTGCAAACCTTCCCCAAATTGCTGCATATTTCAATGCTGGGCCATCAACAACTGCTTGGTTGGTTGGTTTGGGGAAGGAGACCAGACAGCGAGGTCATCGGTCTCATCGGATTAGGGAAGGACGGGGAAGGAAGTCGGCCGTGCCCATTTGAAAGGAACCATCCCGGCATTTGCCTGGAGCGAGTTAGGGAAATCACGGAAAACCTAAATCAGGATGGCCGGACGCGGGATTGAACCGTCGTCCTCCCGAATGCATCAACAACTGTCAGCGTGCGAATCATTCAACGAGACATCATCGATACGGGCTTTTTCAGCCGAAGGCCCACTGATGTACCCTTGATGACTGCACGACACATAGCTTCACAGCTCGCCTGGGCCCTTTAACACAGACATTGGACTGTTAATGACTGGAAACATATTGTCTAGTCGGACGAGTCTCGTTTCAAATTTTATCGAGCGGATGGACGTGTACGGGTATGGAGATAACCTCATGAATCCACGGACCTTGCATATCAGCAGGGGACTGTTAAAGCAAGCGAAGGCTCTGTAATGGTGTGGGGCGTGTGCAGTTGGAGTGATATGGGACCCTTGACACGTCTAGATACGACTCTGACAGGTAACACGTACGTAAGCATCCTGTCTGATCACCTGCATCCATTATTGTCCATTATTACGACGGACTTTGGCAATTTCAGCAGGTCAATGCGACTCTCCACAAGTCCAGAATTGCTACAGAGTGGCTCCAGGAACATTCTTCTGAGTTTAAACACTTCCGCCGCCCACCAAACTCCCCAGACATGAACATTATTGAGCATATCTGGGGTGCCTTGCAACGTGCTGTTCAGAAGAGATCTCCACGCCCTCGTTCTCTTACGGATTTATGGACAGCCCTGCAGGATTCATGATGTCAATTCCCTCCAGCACTACATCAGACATTAGTCGAGTCCAGCCACGTCGTGTTGCGGCACTTCTGCGTGCCCGAGAGGGCCCTACAAGATATTAGGCAGGTGTACCAGTTTCTTTTGCTCTTCAGTGTGTGTCTACATACACTCTGTTTTTAACTATAGGATTCTTTTCAGGATATCGAAGGTACAGGCCACCGAAATGGTTTTTAAACTGCAGAAAAGGGCTCATTGTAAAGAGCTATTTTAAAAAATTGCGCATCCTTACTGCAACAAGTGAGTACATCTACCAATCGATGCTACATTTCAGGGAAAACATTACAAAATACTGCACTAGTAGTAGTATACATAATGATGTATACCAGTTTAGAGTTACATTTATCCAGGAAAAACAAAAAACTTCAAACAGAATTTCATATCATGGGATCAAATTGTGTAATACTTTGCCAAAGGAATTATATTTGTTTAAAAAGGCAGTTAAAACGTTCTTCAGACGTAATGCATATTACACAATTTAAGATCACTTAGAGGATTTATAGTTAAGGATAGTAATGAAAGAGGATAACTACAGCGCCATGTCACATTTCAGTACATGATTATGGTTTACCCTATTCATAAATATCATGTGTAAGGCGTAATAGCAATGTCGTTGGCTAAGTTTTTCAAGTGGACAGTGGCACATAGTTGAATATGGAGTCTGGAATTGAGGCAAGGGTCCAGCATCGTCTTCTCAATCGAGGAGTCATGACGGGCGTCTTAGCGTGGGTAGCAATGAAGAGCAGAACTATGTTTTATTTTGCAAGTAACCGGATTCAGTGTGTTCACCAAAGAACAACAAAGCAATGAAACTTCCTGGCAGATTAAAACTGTGTGTCGGACCGAGACTCGAACTCGGGACCTTTGCCTTTCGCGGGCAGGTGCTCTACCAACTGAGCTACCCAAGCTCGACTCACGCTCCGTCCTCACAGCTTTACTTCTGCCAGTACCTCGTCTCCTACCTTCCAAACTTTACAGAAGCTCTCCTGCGAAGGAGAGCTTCTGTAAAGTGTTCAGCCACATGTGAAATGTCAATCACGACCTGCAACAAGTGATGATGCCCAAGTAGGTGTTTTAGCTGCTGTCGCGGCTAATCCGTACATCAGTAGCAGACAAATTTCGCGAGAATCGGGAATCTCAAAAACGTCGGTGTTGAGAATGTTACATAAACATCGATTGCACCCGTACCGTATTTCTATGCACCAGGAATTGCATGGCGACGACTTTGGACGTCGTGTACAGTTCTGCCACTGGGCACAAGAGAAATTACGCGACGATGACAGATTTTTTGCACTCGTTCTATTTAGCGACGAAGCGTCATTCACCAACAGCGGTAACGTAGCCCGGTATAATATGCACTATTGGGCAACGGAAAATCCAAGACGGCTGCGACAAGTGGAACATCAGCGACCTTGGCAGGTTAATGTATGGTGTGGCATTATGGGAGGAAGGATAATTGGCCCCCAATTTATCGATGGCAATGTAAATGGTGCAAGGTATGCTGATTTCCTACGTAATGTTCTACCGATGTTACTACAAGATGTTTCACTGCATGACAGAATGGCGATGTACTTCCAACATGCTGGATGTCTGGCACATAGCTCGCGTGCGGTTGAAGCTGTATGGAATAGCATATTTCATGACAGGTGGGTTGGTCGTCGAAGCACCATACCATGGCCCGCACGTTCACCGGATCTGACGTCCCCGGATTTCTTTCTGTGGGGATATTTGAAGGATATTTGCCATCGTGATCCACCGACAACGCCTTACAACATGCGTCAGCGCATTGTCAATGCATGTGCGAACATTACGGAAGGCGAACTACTCGCTGTTGAGAGGAATGTCGTTACACGTATTGCCAAATGCATTGAGGTTGACGGACATTATTTTGAGCATTTATTGCATTAATGTGGTATTTACAGGTAACCACGCTATAACAGCATGCGTTCTCAGAAATGATAAGTTGACAAAGGTACGTGTATCACATTGGAACAACCGAAATAAAATGTTCAAACGTACCTACGTTCTGTATTTTAATTTAAAAAACCTACTTGTTACCAACTGTTCGTCTAAAATTGTGAACCATATGTTTGTGACTATTACAGCGCCATCTATCACAAAGCGAAAGAAGTAGTCCATCTAAAACATTCATATTTTTTTACGTACTACACGAATATGTAATAAAAAATGGGAATTCCTATTTTAAAAAATGCAGTTGATATCCGTTTGACCTTTGGCAGCGCCACCTAGCAGGCCAACCATAGCGTCATCTGGTTTCCCCCTTCGAGATAGACAAGTTTCGTTCTTGGTATTTTTTTCGTTTGACGCTTATTTCGTGAGATATCTGGTCCGGTCACGATCAATTAAGCATCGAAGAATATTTCTTACAGTCAAGGACTTTACTCTATTTGTTTATAAGTAAGCACCACAAAAGAACGTACAGGATTCAGAGTTACATACAACTCAGTTATTAAATGTACATAGCGTAAATAAGCTTATCAATGTGTTACCGTTTTGTAGATGTCTGAGTGCGTTTATTGACTGCCTCCACTAACGACTGAGCAGAAACTGTTTCACCTTCTTTCAGTATCTGAAATAATATTAATTCATCGCAAGTTGATGAAGAAAACATTTAATTATTGAGTTTATTTTCCATCAGTATCGCTTTTAGAACGGCTTCCTACAAATTGTGTAATCCCAACAGCTTGCATTAACGACTTCGGCTAGAGAAAATGATCAGTAAACGGTGATAAGGTGCTAATTCAGTATTGGTTTTCGCTTTTATTAGGTGACAGAAACTTAGAATTGTTTCGTACGATTTTACCAACAATTAAATTTCTGAGATGAATGAAAATATTTATTTATAATTTATTTTACGTACTTTCATATCTTAAACACTGTCATCTGCAAAGATACAGTATTTCCAATGACTACCAAAAAAATATTTTTTTTTATACTTTTAGTTGCGCAACGTATTTAAGGTTATGAATGTATACTCTATTACTTTCTGTGATAGGCCCTGATGAATTCTAGTTCTACAGGGAGGTCCAGCCTGTACCGATCGGTGGAAATTTTTTACGCTAGTTCTCCTAATGGTAAGTTTTTAGTGTTTTACATGCTGCAAATTGTGTCCAGTCTTGTTTCGTAGACAGAAGCATATTTCATATACCAGGAAAAGGCTAACTGTCATAGGTGTGTTTTACGAGTCGTGTGACAGAAGAGTCTGAGACAGGTATTTTTCCATTTTGCATTGACTAAATTGCAGCTTCAAATGAAAGTGATATAACCATTTGGCTAACTTCTGCAATACGTTTCTCGTCAGTCTTAAATTTAAGATTGACAGTGTTTTATTATAAGTACTGGTATGTATCATTCCGTGAGTTTTGTGATTTTCAGATATTTCACATATCATATCTGCCAGTCATGTAGGTATATGCCATACTCTCTCTTGTCTGTCTGTAGCATGTGCGTACTACCTATCTAGTACAAATATGTTTAAGAAGCACTTGTAGATTTAAGTAAGATTTATAGGTCAAGTAGGACATTAATACGATATGGTTTTCTATGTGTTGCCTGGATGTTACCGCTATATTTTGGTGGAGAACGTTAAGTTTTATGCGATGGTGATGTGTGAAATGATATTCTCTCCAAGCGACTCACAGTGATTTCAGCACTGGAGCGAATCTGAATCTTTTCTGCGTCGTGCGATCGCTGTTGATAGTGGAGAACAAAAGAGAACAGTACCGACAAACGCAATAAAATGTACGTAGCGCCGTCGTGACTTTTCTCATCTTGCCGCTCCTTTATTGGAGTGTAGCTGCTACGGACGTTCGCCTCGCGGTGATAATTATCCTTGCACGACATAGTCAAGGCCGACAGTGCGTCGACTAGGCTCTGAGAAAATGTCTAAGGTCTGCGGGCCAGTTGGAATAAATTAAATTGCGTCGGAACTCTCGCCATTTTGGGAAGGGGGCGAAATAATTAGTGGAGCGGCCAGGTGGAGATGTGCGATGGTGCGATTCGAGATGGGTGCGCATCCGTTCCGCACCTCCGGTGCTCGCATTTACATTTTACGCCCGGCTTGAGCGGCATGGGCGCAGCCTGCAGCGCCTGCGGTCGACGGCCGAAAGGAAAGAGACGCAGCTCGTGCCGTCACGTCAGCGGACAGAGAGGGAGCAAGGCGTCGCCCTATGCATCTCGGCATTCATCCTTCGTGACGAAGGAAATGACACGCCTTCGGTGATCTGCCAGCCCTGGAGATAATGTTCTTTGATCCGTCATAATACAGTCTAAGACAAAAAAAGAGCCACACCACGAATGAATTATCCGAAAGGGACGGAAACTGGTAGATGTAATAAATATATGTGCACAGAGATGCAAATGATTACAATTTTTAAAAAAGTTGAATGATTTATTCAAGAGAAAAGAGCTTCACAAATTGAGCAAATTGATCCACCTCTGGCACTTACGCAAGCAGTTATCCAACATGGCACTGAAGGAGTTGTTGGGTGTCATTCTGAGGAATATCGTGCCACATTTAGCCCATCTGACGTCTTAGATCGCCAGAATCCCGAGCTGTTTGGAGGGCCCTGACCGTATTGCTTCAAACTTTCTCAATTGGGAGAGATCTGGCGACATTTCTGGCCAAGTTAGGGTTAGGTAAGCACGAGGACGAGTAGTGGAAACTCTCGCGGTTTGTGGACAGGCATTATCTTACTGGAAAGTAAAACCAGGATGGTTTGCCATAAAGGGTAACAGACCACGACTCCTGGTTCGTGGGGCGTATGGCGGACGACAGTCCACTGCTGTCCAGGGCATCTCCAGACATGCCTTCGACCTGGAATGTCATAGACTGGAATAGCATTCCATGAAATGTATTCGCAGTTGCGAATAAGAACAACCGTCAGCTGCGTAAAGAAATAACGAAAATGACAATCTGTGCCGGACAGCGACTCGAGCCCTGATTTGCCGCCTTACGCGAGCGGTCGTCTGAACCACTTTGTCTATCAGAACACGACTCACGGCCAGAACCAGACTTCCATATAGTGTCGTTCCTGTTTCATAACCTGTACTTGTACACTCATTATGTAATTATTGTACAGGGAGGACATTTCAATTGAAATTCGCTGCCTGGTATTGGCGGATAAATACGATATTGCAGCATATGTGTTGTTAAGAAGAACGATACAAGATTCTTACGTACATGCATGTATGTCGGAAGGAACATTGCATCTTTCTTCTTAAGAACACAGGTACTGCATCATCGTGGAGTGTAAATGTCTTAATTGATGAGTCCCGCTTCGAAATGAGCCCTAATAACCAGCTTGGACGTGGCCGCAGACGCCCTGGATAGCGGTGGGATACCAACCTGACTGTCTGAGATGCCATTTCTTTTCATAGCCGCATCCCTTTGATAGTCTCCGCGGCACCCTTACAGCACAGCAGTATGTCGACGATATTCTACGACCCATGATGGCAAGACGTCCTGGGTTTACATTTCAGCAAGATGACGCCCCCATGCACAAGGCGAGAGTTTCCAAAACCTACCTTGGCCAGCAAGATCGCCAGATATCTCCCAAATTGAGACCTCTTAGCAACGAATAATCCTGAGTTAATAACGAGCATCAAAACCGATTCAGGGATTAGTGAACACAGGGCTGTCGTGGCGAGATTGAATATTGTAATCTCAAAATCCCCGAAAAATAAGCGAAAAATATACCTATTCAAAAAAGCACATAAAAGTTCACTTGACGCCTTCCTGAAAGACAGTCTCCACTCATTCTAAATAAATGATATAAGTGTAGACCAGATGTGGCTTACATTCAAAGAAATGGTATTGGCAGCAATTGAGAGATTTATACCAAATAAATTAACAAACGACGGAGCTGATCCTCCTTGGTGCACAAAACGGGTTAGAACACTGTTGCCTAAACAACGAAACAAACATGCCAAATTTAAACAGACACAAAATCCCCAAGATTGGCGATCTTTTACAGAAGCTCGAAATTTAGCGCGGACTTCAATGCGAGATGCTTATAACAGTTTCCACAACGAAACTCTGTCTCGAAACCTGGCAGGAAATCCAAAGAGATTCTGGTCGTATGTGAAGTATGTTAGCGGCAAGAAACAATCAATGCCTTCTCTGCACGATGGCAATGGACATACTAACGAAGACAGTGCTGCCAAAGCAGAGTTACTAAACACAGCCTTCCGAAATCCCTTCACAAAAGAAGACGAAGTAAATATTCCAGAATTGAGAACAGCTGCCAACATGAGTAACGTAGAAGTAAATATCCTCGGATTGGTGAATCAATTAAAAATCACTTAATAATAAAAGCAAGTCTTCTGGTCCAGACTGTATACCAATTAGGTTCCTTTCGGGGTACGCTGACGCATTAGCTCCATACTTAACAATCATATACAACCGTTCTCTCGACGAAAGATCCGTACCCAAAGACTGGAAAGTTGCACAGGTCACACCAATATTCAAGAAACCGTTGTAGGAGTAATCCACTAAATTACAGGCACATATCGTTAACGTCGATATGCAGCAGGATTTTCGAACATTATTGCGTTCGAACATTATGAATTACCTCGAAGAAAACTGTATTAACACACAGTCAGCATGGGTTTAGAAAACATCGTTCCTATGAAACACAACAAGCTCTTTATTCACATGAAATGTTGAGTGATACTGACAAGGGATTCCAGATAGATTCCGTATTTCTGGATTTCCGGAAGGCTTTTGACACTGTACCACACAAGTGGCTCGTAGTGAAATTGCGTGCTTATGGAATATCGTCTCAGTTATGTGACTGGATTTTTTATTTCCTGTCAGAGAAGTCACAGTTCGTAGTAATTGACGGAAAGTCATCGAGTAAAACAGAAATGGTTTCTGGCGTTCCCCAAGGTAGTGTTATAGGCCCTTTGTTGTTCGTTATCTATATATAAACGATTTGGGAGACAATCTAAGCAGCCGTCTTAGGTTGTTTGCAGATGACGCTGTCGTTTATCGACTAGTAAAGTCATCAGAGATCAAAACAAATTGCAAAACGATTTAGAAAAGATATCTGAACGGTGTGAAAAGTGGCAGTTGACTCTAAATAACGCGTTGTGTGAGGTCATCCACATGGGTGCTAGAAGGAACTCGTTAAACTTAGGTTACACGATAAATCAGTCTAATCTAGAAACCGTAAATTCAACTAAATACCTAGGTATTACAGTTACGAATAACTTAAATTGGAAGGAACACATAGAAAATGTTGTGGGGAAGGCTAATCAAAGACTGCGTTTTATTGGAAAATGTAACAAACCTACTAAGGAAACTGCCTACAATACGCTTGTCCGTCATCTTTTAGAATACTGCTGCGCGGTGTGGGATCCTTACCAGATAGGACTGACGGACTACGTCAAAAAAATTCAAAGAAAGGCAGCACGTCTTGAGTTATCGCGAAATATGGGAGAGAGTGTCACAGAAATGATACAGGATTTGGGCTGGACATCATTAAAAGAAAGGCGGTTTTTGTTGCGACGGAATCTTCTCACGAAATTCCAATCAACAACTTTCTCCTCCGAATACGAAAATATTTTGTTGACCCAGACCTACATAGGGAGGAAAGATCACCACGACAAAATAAGGGAAATCAGAGCTCGTACGGAAAGATATAGGTGTTCATTCTTTCCGCGCGCTATACGAGATTGGAATAATAGAGAATTGTGAAGGTGGTTCGATGAACCTTCTGCCAGGCACTTTAGATGTGATTTGCAGAGTATCCATGTAGATGTAGATGTAGAACGTTTGGAGCATTGTGGGTACTGCCCTCCAATCAGCTCCGGATTCAGAGGATCTGACGCATCTATTGGACAGACTTCGACACGACATGCCTCAGGAGGACATCCAACAACTCTATCAATCAATGCCAAGCCGAATAATTGCTTGCATAAGGACCAGAGCTGGACCAATGCGTTATTTATTTGCTCAATTTGTGAAGCTCTTTCTCTTGAATAACTGAAGCAATTTTCCTGAAACTGAAATCATTTGCTTTTCTGTACACGTACATCACATCTATAGATTTCCGTCCCATACGAATAACGAATAATTACTTCGTAGTACGCCGTTTTATTTTCCCCTTAAAGTGCGTTATCAGCTTCTGAGACATGTCTGACGTCTCATTTCTTTGCCTTGGCTGCCTGGTAGTGTCTTCAGAAATCGCCCAAAAAAAAAAATGGTTCAAATGGCTCTGAGCACTATGGGACTCAACTGCTGAGGTCATTAGTCCCCTAGAACTTAGAACTAGTTAAACCTAACTAACCTAAGGACATCACAAACATCCATGCCCGAGGCAGGATTCGAACCTGCGACCGTAGTGGTCTTGCGGTTCCAGACTGCAGCGCCTTTAACCGCACGGCCACTTCGGCCGGCCAGAAATCGCCCACCAGATCCGTTCACAGTCTACTGTGTTAAGCTGTACGAGTTTCTGAAGGCTCTGAGCAGATGAGTCGAGCCCAAGAAAACACGTTTCTCATCTGCTCCGGTCACCTTAGTGTTCTACAGGGCCTTCAGTAAATGTACTCAGCATACAAAATTGTAGACAACGTACTTAATACTCTGGTCTGGCTGCAACGGCATGGAAAGTTGGTGGTATTCCGCTGGGTACCTGGGCACATGGGTATAAACGGATACGAGCAAGCTGATATAACGGATACGAATGTCTGTAGGAGTGACATAGTTGAAGAGTTGTGAACTCGGTGCTGATCTATAAGGTATTGCATCAATGGGAGGAAAAGTGAAGGTGATGTACAACAAACTGTGCGTTGTGAAACCCATTGTAGGTCGGTAGCGTTCCTCCTTCCGGTAACACAGACGGGACGTAGCCCTACTCAATCGTCGTCTGCATACAGAAGATAGCCCACTCACGCGTGGTTTCATGCCTCGGTATGGCGACCCACCCGCTTGTGTTTTACCTGGAGGAGAGCGCACCTAGGCACACAACATGCTTCCTGGTCTGTGCTTCAGTCTAGTGACCGATTTCAGAATCTCGTGAAGGAACGAGCAATAGACAGCCATAAACAGATTCCGGCGTTTTCTGCTGTTTTTGTTGTTGTTAGACATGAGATTGTGTTTTGTGCAGCGCTTTTAAATATTGCCAATCCTACATATTTAAGTGCTGTATGAAACGAGTGCGTGTTGAAAAGCAATGGCTCCGAATTTTTATGTGAAAACTCTTAAAGCTTCTTAAATAATACAAATGTTAGTGATACTCTATGTCATTATTCTTCATGTCTACATGTTTACAGCGCTGTAGCGTGTAACATGGCGGTGTGTAACGTAACTATATCGGTGACTGAGGTACAGCGTGCTGTAAGCGAGTTTAGAACTTGAAGAATTCGCCCACACATGGAGCACGCGCTCCGCCAGCTTGACAATGCCAGGCCACACACGAGCGCTGCGACATCTCCAACAATCCGACGTCTTTGGTTCACTGCCATCGAGTACCCTTCGTACGCCAGCCCGGTTAGCCGTGCGGTCTAACGCAAGGCTTTCCGGACTGGGAAGGAGCGCCTGGTCCCCGGTACGAATCCGCCCAGAGCACTTGTGTGAGCCGGCCAGTCTGTGGATGGCTTTTAGGCGGTTTTTCATCTGCCTCGGCGAATGCGGGCTGGTTCCCCTTATTCGGCCTCAGCTACACTAAGTCGGCGATTGCTACGCAAACAAGTTCTCCACGTACGCGTACACCATACACCATCATTACTCTACCACGCAAACAGAGGGGTTACACTCGTCTGGTGTGAGACGTTTCCTGGGGGGGGGGGGGGGGGGAGGGTGCACCGGTGGCCGAACCGACCAATAACCCTGAAAGAGTGGTTCGGTGTGGGGCGGCGGAGGGGTGCAGTGGACTGCGGTAGTCGTCGTGGGGTTGTGGACCACTGTGGCTGCGGCGGGGACGGAGCCTCTCCGTCGTTTCTAGGTCCCCGGGTAACATACTATACAATACAATACCCTCCATACAGTCCCGACTTGGCCCCATCAAATTTTCATCTGTTTTCAAAACATAAAGAATACCTCCGAGGACTTCACTTTGATAGTGATGAAGCGATGCAAGTAGAGGTGAGGTTGTGGGTCCGTCAACAAAGTCAAACATTCTACAGTGACGGTATCAAAAAACTGGTCTCTCGTTGGGAGGAATGTGCTCGTCGCCAGGATGACTATGTTGAGAAATAAACATTTAGACATAAATAATAAAGCTGTAGAATGTTAATAACATTTGTTTTATTTAAAAATCATTAAGAGCTTTCATATAAAAAATTCTAAGGCATTACTTTTTAGCACACCCTCGCATATGACAGCTTTTTTGGAGATATTGTTAATTCTACAGTTACAAAGTCTTATGGTCAGTAAAATGTTGTATATTTTTTAAACTACTTACATGATGAAATTTATTCACAGTTGCGAATATAGATAACCGTCGCCTGTAATTGAATGACTAAAATGAAAGTTTGTGCCGGAATGGAACTTGACCCTTCTCGCGCTTATCGCGAGCGGTCACCCTATCGTTAGATTATCTGAACACGACTCACGGTCAGACCCAAACTTCCATACGTCGTCAACCATGTTTGGTCCAGCCGTGAATCGTGCTCGGATAGCCTAATGGAAGTGCGACCACTTGCTATCCGGGTTCGAGTCCCGGTCCGGAACAAATTTTCATTACTGTCATTCCGTTATACAGCTGAAGGGTGTCCATATTCGCACATGAGAATAAATTTCATGCAGTTCGTAACGGTTGTAGTCGACGCAGTGCGAAATACGATGCAATGTTCCTTCGTACGTGCATGCCTGTCAGAAGGAACACTGCGTCGTTTTTCTGAACAACATAGCCACTGCAGTGTCGTTCTTACATAATATGTGCAATGTTAAGCCATACGTCATCAGTCGTGCACCATGTTGTACCGTGAAACAGAAGGTCTCTTTACTATGCAGCACGCGATATTTGCAAATGAAACAAATTACTCTAATGTCTTAAAAATTGTCTCGAAAGTGGAAATTTGTGTTACTTGCCAACAGCTTTTATTTCACAATGTTTTAACTTGTAACTGGTTTCTGCTTATAACACGAAACTCCACCCGAACAGGCCATGAAGGCCCACCGGTGCCGACGGCCGCCGTGTCATCCTCAGCCCACAGGCGTCACAGGATGCGGATGTGGAGGGATATGTGTTCAGCCCACCGCTATCCCGTCAGCTTCCAAGACCGGAGCTGCTACTTCTCAATGAAGTAGCTTGAAATGGAAATGGCTCTGAGCACTATGGGACTCAACTGCTGTGGTCATAAGTCCCCTAGAACTTAGAACTACTTAAACCTAACTAACCTAAGGACGGCACACAACACCCAGCCATCACGAGGCAGAGAAAATCCCTGACCCCGCCGGGAATCGAACCCGGGAACCCGGGCGTGGGAAGCGAGAAAATGAAGTAGCTCCTCAGTTTGCCTCACAAGGGCTGAGTGCAACCCGTTTGCCAACAGCGCGCGACAGATCGGATGGTCACCCATCCATGAGCTAGCCAAGCCCGATAGCGTTTAACTCCAGTGATCTGACGGGAACCGGTGTTACCACTGCAACAAGGCCGTCGGCGTTTTTTATAATATTTAATTTTATTTCACTCACCGATTATTGGCATGTGTTAGAGTGATAATGTAACACATAGACTATTAAATGCAGTATTTACAAGATTTTCTAGTGTGCAAGACTTTGAAATTTGAATAGAATACTAGTTCCTAGGTACAGTTTCTCACATCTGGATACCCCTTTCTTTTCCGGAGAAATTCTTGTAATTTCAGAAAAATATTGCAGCACACATCAAGTGAACGCCATCATTTCAAAACTGAATAGAAAAATGTATAAAACTTCTACTTCTGAGGTGTGTAGAGGCGAAAGTCTGAAAAGTACTGCAAGGTACAACACACTCATATTTTAATTAAGAGCGTTTTGTATTCTGACGAGAGAGTAGCAATAAATTTAAGTGGGAATCTGCCCTCTGTTTTAGTGGATGACGAGACGAGTGTGATCCGTGTTTTAAAATGTTTTGAATTGTCCAGATGCGACCGTAAACTCTTCGGTTGGAAATTTCAGTACGTTACAGAGCGGCTAGTTTGTCATTTATTAGTCCAGTGATCAGCCAACAACGATTTCTGATGTACTACTGTATATTTTTCATTATGCCTTTTCTTTTTAATCGGCTGTTTTAGAATTGACAGTTGAATTGATTTTCGTGCTTTGATGTATGTAGTAACTAACTCGTATGGAATCCTTAGGCGTCGAAAGGCAAGCCGTCCCTTTTACGGTACCAATAAAATTGTTGCATGATTGCTTCACAACAATTATAATATTTAAATCTGTACTCCGTAATCCAGTTTACGATATATCATGGAGGATACTTCTAGGACCACTATCATTTTCCCTCATCCCTGGCCGGCCGCGGTGGTCGTGCGGTTCTAGGCGCTCCAGTCCGGAGCCGCGCTGTTGCTACGGTCGCAGGTTCGAATCCTGCCTCGGGCATGGATGTGTGTGATGTCCTTAGGTTAGTTAGGTTTAATTAGTTCTAAGTTCTAGGGGACTGATGACCACAGCAGTTGAGTCCCATAGTGCTCAGAGCCATTTGAACCTCATCCCTGTTTCATTCACGAATGTTTCCTGGGAATAATGATAGTCGTAACCTTCCGTATGAGTTAAAATTTCTCTGATTTTCTTCTCGTGGTCATATCGTGAAAAGTATGTCGGATGAAGAGATACGTTTCCCGAACCTCAGAGGAACGTGCGGCCTCGGAATTGTGCCAGTAAACTTCTCTGTGATGCATATCATCTCTTGTAGTGTCTGCTACTAGAGTTGTTGAGTAACAGCGTCGCGCCTTAGCGATTGCTGAACGAACCCTTGACAAAATGCGGCAAGCATCAGTCGAACGAGTGTTTTGTAAACCACTTCTTCCGTTGGTGAGTGACATTTCTTGAAGATACTTCCAATGACCCTAGCATGGTGTCAAATTTTCTGAAACGTAGTTTTTATATGGCTTACTGTGCAATAAAATATAAACATAAGTTTGCAGTTTTTCTTAACCGCGAATCTAATGCTTGTTAGAAAGTTCTTCCTCTTCGTCTTTTTGTTACTTTGTCCCACATCTACGCAGTGTCAGCATGTTTACTGTCTGATGTTGCAATTTAATCTTAGGGATTGCCGGGACGGGACGGATTACGTGTATCCAAAGTCTGCGTGCAGTGTTAATCATGTGCAAGGCTGCGAACGTTTTGTAAATGTTTGTGAATCGTGTAATTGAGGCAGGACTTGGCTACCAGCCGGATGTGGGAAACCAAACAGAGGCTAGCCAGCACGCTGGCACTCATCGTTAATTCAATTTTCCTGCCCGAATTCCGGAAGCAGCGTGGCTTGGTTATCCGGGCCGGTGTTAAGAAGTTCTTCCTCTCTCTTTATACAGACCTAGCACGAACAGGCAAGCAGTAAATGTGCAC
Organism: Schistocerca nitens; assembly: GCF_023898315.1. NCBI lineage: Eukaryota > Metazoa > Arthropoda > Insecta > Orthoptera > Acrididae > Schistocerca > Schistocerca nitens. The sequence continues at coordinate 623,324,241 of NC_064616.1, read as the reverse complement.
GGCCTGATTAACAGCCGATGCATTGTAATCTCGCACAGCAAACTCATAACAAGAAACTGGTGGTTAGTGTTTAACGTCCCGTCGACAACGAGGTCATTAGAGACGGAGCGCAAGCTCGGGTTAGGGGAGGATTGGGAAGGAAAGCGGCCGTGCCCTTTCAAAGGAACCATCCCGGCATTTGCCTGAAACGATTTAGGGAAATCACGGAAAACCTAAATCAGGATGGCCGGAGACGGGATTGAACCGTCGTCCTCCCGAATGCGAGTCCAGTGTGAACAAGAAACTCACAACATACTGACTCCCCGACGGCTGCTAGCCGAAATTCTTTTATTTTATAACCATTTATAATCTTTCAGACCATCTCCAGGTACAAAAACGTTACCACAGTGTCCACATTTTCGTATTATGATTTCCAAACATCTGTTGTTGTTGTTGTGGTCTTCAGTCCTAAGACTGGTTTGATGCAGCTCTCCATGCTACTCTATCCTGTGCAAGCTTCTTCATCTCCCAGTAACTACTGCAACCTACACCCTTCTGAATCTGCTTAGTGTATTCATCTCTTGGTCTCCCTCTACGATTTTTACCTTCCACGCTGTCCTCCAATACTAAATTGGTGATCCCTTGATGCCTCAGAACATGTCCTACCAACCGATCACTTCTTCTAGTCAAGTTGTGCCACAAATTTCTCTTGTCTCCAATTCTATTCAATACCTCCTCATTAGTTATGTGATCTACCCATCTAATCTTCAGCATTCTTCTGTAGCACCACATTTCGAAAGCTTCTATTCTCTTCTTGTCTAAACTATTTATCGTCCATGTTTCACTTCCATACATGCCTACACTCCATACAAATACTTTCAGAAACGACTTCCTGACACTTAAATCTATACTCGACGATAACAAATTTCTCTTCTTCAGAAACGCTTTCCTTGCCATTGCCAGTCTACATTTTATATCCTCTCTACTTCGACCATCATCAGTTATTTTGCTTCCCAAATAGCAAAACTCCTTTACTATTTTAAGTGTCTCATTTCCTAATCTAATTCCCTCAGCATCACGCGATTTAATTCGACTACATTCCGTTATCCTCGTTTTGCTTTTGTTGATATACATCTTATATCCTCCTTTCAAGACACTATCCATTCCGTTCAACTGCTCTTCCAAGTCCTTTGCTGTCTCTAACAGAATTACAATGTCATCGGCGAACCTCAAAGTTTTATTTCTTCTCCATGGATTTTAATACCTACTCCAAATTTTTCTTTTGTTTCCTTCACTGCTTGCTCAATAAACAGACCGAATAACATCGGGGATAGGCTACAACCCTGTCTCACTCCCTTCCCAACCACTGCTTAACTTTCATGCCCCTCAACTCTTATAATGCCATCTGGTTTCTGTACAAATTGTAAATACCCTTTCGCTCCCTGTATTTTACCCCTGCCACCTTCAGAATTTGAAACAGAGTATGCCAGTCAACGTTGTCAAAAGCTTTCTCTAAGTCTACAAATGCTAGAAACGTAGGTTTGCCTTTCCTTAATCTAGCTTCTAAGATAAGTCGTAGGGTGAGTATTGCCTCACGTGTTCCAATATTTCTACGGAATCCAAACTGGTATTCCCCGAGGTCGGCTTCTACCAGTTTTTCCATTCGTCTGTAAAGAATTCGCGTTAGTATTTTGCAGCTGTGATTTATTAAACTGATAGTTCGGTAATATTCATATCTGTCAACACGTGCTTTCTTTGGGATTGGAATTATTATATTCTTCTTGAAGTCTGAGGGTATTTCGCCTGTCTCATACATTTTGCTCACCAGATGGTACAGTTTTGTCAGGACTGGCTCTCCCAAGGCTGTCAGTAGTTCTAATGGAATGTTGTCTACTCCTGGGGCCTTGTTTCGACTCAAGTCTTTCAGTGCTCTGTCAAACTCTTCACGTAATATCATATCTCCCATTTCATCTTCATCTGCATCCTCTTCCATTTCCATAATATTGTCCACAAGTACATCGCCCTTGTATAGACCCTCTATATACTCATTCCACCTTTCTGCCTTCCCTTCTTTGCTTAGAACTGGGTTTCCATCTGAACTCTTGATATTCATACAAGTTACTCTCTTTTCTCCAAAGGTCTCTTTAATTTTCCTGTAGGTAGTATCTATCTTACCCCTGGTGAGATGTGTCTCTACATCCTTACATTTGTCCTCTAGCCATCCCTGCTTAGCCATTTTGCACCTCCTGTCGATCTCATTTTTGAGACGTTTGTATTCCTTTTTGCCTGCTTCATTTACTACATTTTTATATTTTCTCCTTTCATCAATTAAGTTCAATATTTCTTCTGTTACCCAAGGATTTCTACTAGCCCTCGTCTTTTTACCTACTATATCCTCTGCTGCCTTCACTACTTCATCCCTCAGAGCTACCCATTCTTCTTCTACTGTATTTCTTTCCCCCATTCCTGTCAATTGTTCCCTTATGCTCTCCCTGAAACTCTGAACAACCTCTGGTTTAGTCAGTTTATCTAGGTCCCATCTCCTTAAATTCCCACCTTTTTGCAGGTTCTTCAGTTTTAATCTACACTTCATAACCAATAGATTGTGGTCGGAGTCCACATCTGCCCTTGGAAATGTCTTACAATCTAAAACCTGGTTCCTAAACCTCTGTCTTACCATTATATAATCTGTCTGAAACCTGTCAGTATCTCCAGGCTTCTTCCATGTATAAAACCTTCTTTTATGATTCTTGAACCAAGTGTTAGCTATCATTAAGTTGTGCTCTGTGCAAAATTCTATCAGGCGGCTTCCTCTTTCATTTCTTCCCCCCAATCCATATTCATCTACTACGTTTCCTTCTCTCCCTTTTCCTACTGCCGAATTCCAGTCACCCATGACTATTAAATTTTCGTCTCCCTTCACTATCTGAATAATTTATTTTATCTCATCATACATTTCCTCAATTTCTTTGTCATCTGCAGAGCTAGTTGGCATATAAACTTGTACTACTGTTATAGGCGTGGGCTTCGTGTCTATCTTGGCCACAATAATGCGTTCACTATGCTGTTTGTAGTAGCTTACCCGCACTCCTATTTTTTATTCATTATTAAACCTACTCCTGCATTACCGCTATTTGATTTTGTATTTATAACCCTGTATTCGCCTGACCAAAAGTTTTGTTCCTCCTGCCACCGAACATCCCTAATTCCCACTGTGTCTAATTTTAACCTATCGATTTCCCTTTTTAAATGTTCTAACCTACCTGCCCGATTAAGGGATCTGACATTCCACATCCGTAGAACGCCAGTTTTCTCTCTCCTGATAACGACGTCCTCTTGAGTAGTCCCCGCCCGGAGATCCGAATGGGGGACTATTTTACCTCCGGAATATTTTACCCAAGAGAACGCCATCATCATTTAACCATACAGTAAAGCTGCATGCCCTCGGGAAAAATTACGGCTGTAGTTTCCCCTTGCTTTCAGCCGTTCGCAGTACCAGCACAGCAAGGCCGTTTTGGTTATTGTTACAACGCCAGATCAGTCAATCATCCAGACTGTTGCCCTTGCAACTACTGAAAAGGCTGCTGCCCCTCTTCAGGAACCACACGTTTGTCTGGCCTCTCAACAGATATCCCTCCGTTGTGGTTGCACCTACGGTACGGCTATCTGTATGGCTGAGGCACGCAAGCCTCCCCACCAACGGCAAGGTCCATGGTTCATGGGGGGAAGTCCAAACATCTATGACATAACAATCTTTATCAAAAGTCCCGTAAAATCCTGTTTGAGTGAAAACATCATACTAGATATGAGCTGCTCATACATAAACATTTGACAATACTTTAGTAATTTCCCCTCATAATATACGTATGTTGTCGAAGAGTCACCGCATAAAATGTGTTGTCGAAAAGTCAAAAAAATTTCATATGTGTGTGAAATCTTATGGGACTTAACTGCTAAGGTCATCAGTCCATAAGCTTACACACTACTTAACCAAAAGTATCCTAAGGACAAACACACACACCCATGCCCGAGAGAAGACTCGAACCTCCGCCGGGATCAGCCGCACAGTCCATGACTGCAGCGCCGCAGACCGCTCGGCTAATCCCGCGCGGCTATCGAAAAGTCACATCATCCAGCCGTTCATTCTCGGCAAATTATGCTCTATCATTCTACACTTTACTAACACTCTCGTCTGCAAAGTTACAACAAACTGTTTTCATTCATTCAGGCGATCTCATTACGAGATCCTTGCCACACGTCGCCGTAACATTTTGCGCGTTCTGCGTGTTGGTTGCGTCCTCATTTACATCCCTTTGGCAACTGCTAGAATTTGTCCGGAATTTTCTTGACGTCGCAGTGAGCCACATCACAACTCCCCTCAGACTGAATTTCTCAGAAGGGGTAGATGTGTGTTGCGGCGCAGTGGGATATCAAGGAAATTCGGGACACAACGTTCCAATTAACGTCCCGAAGAGGGACAGATGACGACACAGCCGACATGGAGTGCGCCACACGTTACGTTGACGTATGTCAAGGCTCTAGTAGCGGCCAGCATTGCGTCAAACAGCGCTACATTTCTTCGTCGCCAGACAGCCAAAGGAGGGACGTTATTTAAGCTGTCCATTCACGGTCCGCTAGGTCGGCAGAGGCGTCCTCAACCATAACCTCAAACCGTCCAACTGGGTGGATACTGACGACTGCTTGGCAGAACCTACCTGCCTGTACTGATGGGGTGTGGCCTGGCAGGTAGCGCTCGGGGTAAGCAGGTACGAGTTCTCCGGTGCAACCGAACCACGGACCTGACCACGAGTCCATCTCCCACACACAGGCGAGTGCGTCGGGACTGAGCCACTCGGCGAACTGGTCGGCAGACCGTTTGTATGTGGGCCTTTATGAGCAGCAATCATGCGACCATGCCGAGGTCCAAGCCACCGACCGTAACCGTCTCAGCAGCGTTAGTGGCAGTACAACTGAGAGAAAATTTGGAATACATTTCGCATAAATTTCCTCAGCATGTTATAGTCTTAGGTGGAGATTTCAATTTACCAGATATAGACTGGGACACTCAGATGTTTAGGACGGGTGGTAGGGACAGAGCATCGAGTGACATTATACTGAGTGCACTATCCGAAAATTACCTCGAGCAATTAAACAGAGAACCGACTCGTGGAGATAACATCTTGGACCTACTGATAACAAACAGACCCGAACTTTTCGACTCTGTAAGTGCAGAACAGGGAATCAGTGATCATAAGGCCGTTGTAGCATCCCTGAATATGGAAGTTAATAGGAATATAAAAAAAGGGAGGAAGGTTTATCTGTTTAGCGAGGGTAATAGAAGGCAGATTTCAGACTACCTAACAGATCAAAACGAAAATTTCTGTTCCGACACTGACAATGTTGAGTGTTTATGGAAAAAGTTCAAGGCAGTCGTAAAATGCGTTTTAGACAGGTACGTGCCGAGTAAAACTGTAAGGGACGGGAAAAACCCACCGTGGTACAACAACAAAGTTAGGAAACTACTGCGAAAGCAAAGAGAGCTTCACTCCAAGTTTAAACGCAGCCAAAACCTCTCAGACAAACAGAAGCTAAGCGATGTCAAAGTTAGCGTAAGGAGGGCTATGCGAGAAGCGTTCAGTGAATTCGAAAGTAAAATTCTATGTACAGACTTGACAGAAAATCCTAGGAAGTTCTGGTCTTACGTTAAATCAGTAAGTGGCTCGAAACAGCATATCCAGACACTCCGGGATGATGATGGCATTGAAACAGAGGATGACACGCGTAAAGCTGAAATACTAAACACCTTTTTCCAAAGCTGTTTCACAGAGGAAGACCGCACTGCAGTTCCTTCTCTAAATCCTCGCACAAACGAAAAAATGGCTGACATCGAAATAAGTGTCCAAGGAATAGAAAAGCAACTGGAATCACTCAACAGAGGAAAGTCCACTGGACCTGACGGGATACCAATTCGATTCTACACAGAGTACGCGAAAGAACTTGCCCCCCTTCTAACAGCCGTGTACCGCAAGTCTCTAGAGGAACGGAGGGTTCCAAATGATTGGAAAAGAGCACAGGGAGTACCAGTCTTCAAGAAGGGTCGTCGAGCAGATGCGCAAAACTATAGACCTATATCTCTGACGTCGATCTGTTGTAGAATTTTAGAACATGTTTTTTGCTCGAGTATCATGTCGTTTTTGGAAACCCAGAATCTACTATGTAGGAATCAACATGGATTCCGGAAACAGCGATCGTGTGAGACCCAACTCGCGTTATTTGTTCATGAGACCCAGAAAATATTAGATACAGGCTCCCACGTAGATGCTATTTTTCTTGACTTCCGGAAGGCGTTCGATACAGTTCCGCACTGTCGCCTGATAAACAAAGTAAGAGCCTACGGAATATCAGACCAGCTGTGTGGCTGGACTGAAGATTTTTTAGCAAACAGAACACAGCATGTTGTTATCAATGGAGAGACGTCTACAGACGTTAAGGTAACCTCTGGCGTGCCACAGGGGAGTGTTATGGGACCATTGCTTTTCACAATATATATAAATGACCTAGTAGATAGTGTCGGAAGTTCCATGCGGCTTTTCGCGGATGATGCTGTAGTATACAGAGAAGTTGCAGCATTAGAAAATTGTAGCGAAATGCAGGAAGATCTGCAGCGGATATGCACTTGGTGCAGGGAGTGGCAACTGTCCCTTAACATAGACAAATGTAATGTATTGCGAATACATCGAAAGAAGGATCCTTTATTGTATGATTATATGATAGCGGAACAAACGCTGGTAGCAGTTACTTCTGTAAAATATCTGGGAGTATGCGTGTGGAACGATTTGAAGTGGAATGATCATATAAAATTAATTGTTGGTAAGGCGGGTACCAGGTTGAGATTCATTGGGAGAGTGCTTAGAAAATGTAGTCCAGCAACAAAGGAGGTGGCTTACAAAACACTCGTTCGACCTATACTTGAGTATTGCTCATCAGTGTGGGATCCGTACCAGATCGGGTTGACGGAGGAGATAGAGAAGATCCAACGAAGAGCGGCGCGTTTCGTCACAGGGTTATTTGGTAACCGTGATAGCGTTACGGAGATGTTTAATAAACTCAAGTGGCAGACTCTGCAAGAGAGGCGCTCTGCATCGCGGTGTAGCTTGCTCGCCAGGTTTCGAGAGGGTGCGTTTCTGGATGAGGTATCGAGTATATTGCTTCCCCCTACTTATACCTCCCGAGGAGATCACGAATGTAAAATTAGAGAGATTAGAGCGCGCACGGAGGCTTTCAGACAGTCGTTCTTCCCGCGAACCATACGCGACTGGAACAGGAAAGGGAGGTAATGACAGTGGCACGTAAAGTGCCCTCCGCCACACACCGTTGGGTGGCTTGCGGAGTATGAATGTAGATGTAGATGTAGAGATGTAGAAACGGCCGCCATGGCACTGGACTGCTCCATCAGCCACTGGACAGCCGTTTTCGTCCTTAGCATTCCACTTCTGAGCCATGACTGTGCTACCCTGCCTCTGCACGGCTGCCCAGCGCTGCGGACATCGCCGGCCACCGCCAGCCAAGACACAGGGGCCTCGACAGCCTGTGCCCGACTCAGCCCACGATGCGTCAGCACCATCGAGCCGTCACTCTACTGCCCACACAACGCGCCGCAATGCTGCGTCGATCGCCGCGGGCCGCGAGATCGATGCCTGACCGCGCACATGGAGCACGGATGCCGTGGGTCGATACCAGACCGCACCACCAGACGAAGGCGCGCACCTGCAACTGTTGTACATTTGTTGGAGTAATAAAATGTTTACACGCACGTCGTCTGTCTTGCTGTAGCCATCCTCATCTCCGACAGACTCCGGCAGACCTTTGCCAACCCATCGAACCCATAATGCTTAGGTGAGAAATACATCGCCTTTCTGACTACTAGAAGAGTGGCTGTTCATCCCTCCATAGTGGTCATTGCACCACCGATCCGCTACAGAGTAATAGATAAGTACTACTGACACCATTAATATTACTTTGTACGCAACAAACAAAATGACTCTGAGCACTATGGGACTTAACCTGCTGAGGTCATCAGTCCCCTAGAACTTAGAACTACTTAAACCTAACTAACCTAAGGACATCACACACATCCATTCCCGAGGCAGGATTCGAACCTGCGACCGTAGGGGTCTCGCGGTTCCAGACTGTAGCGCTAGAACCGCTTGGCTACTCCGGCCGGCTAACAGGTTGAAAAATGAAAGAAATATGTTTAGCAGTTATCAACGAGTCAATACATTATGAGTTTCATGTTGAAAGTTTGTTGAACGAGAGTACAGTACACCAGCTGTTAATCAATCCATGCACTTTCTTCACTGCTTTGTGGTTTGGGGTTAGTGCAACAATTATATAAATACAGAAAGAACATTCTAATAATCACTGGGCTAACGGTTAATGTCCAACTAAACTTCTGCTTAAATGTCTGCTTAAATTTTATGACACAGTGAAGTTCCCTGCCCATACAAATTAGAACAAATGTTGTAATTTTATGAGACAGTGAACGTTCCCGTTCACGAGAAATGACCACATAGTAACTACCCTGTGCAGTCACATTAACGTCACAACCTGTCAACAGCCTGAATATGTCCCCCAAGGCTAGATGCATACCTGTGTTGATTCATTCGGCCTTCCAAAATGACGAGATCACCAAGCTAATGCCACGAAAACATTCCCCAGACCACGACGCTCCCTCATCCGACCTGGAACCTTCGGACGATTGTTGCAGCGTGTTTACTTTCAAATGTTTCACGACGTACATGCCAACTGCCATCTATCCGACGGAATATAAAACGTGATTCATCTGAAAAGGCCATCTGTAGCTAGTCAGTGGACGTACAGTTGCGGTATTGGCGGGTAAATTGGAACCTTCGTCGCCTATCAGTCAGAATGTGTGAATGAACGAGGAGCCTGCTGCGGAGGCCCATACGCAGCAACCTTCGCTGAACGGTCATTGACGCGACACTGTTGGTATCCCCTTGCTTCATCCTGGCTGTCACTTACTCAAAAGTTGCATGTCAATTCGCCCGTTCAGATCTTCGCAGCCGTCACTCACCCCTCACATCTATGGCCCATGGTGCACCACTGTTGCCTCGGCGCCGGGTTTCGATAGATTAGGTTTAAATCCGGGGAGTCTAGTCGCCGGGGAGTACGGTTAACTCTTACTGGTGCTCTTCGAACCACGCAAGTACACTGCGAGCTGTGAGACACGTTGCATTGTCCTTCTGGTAGATGCCGTTGTGCTGAGGAAAAAAACCAAGTGCGTGGAGGGATGGACATGGCCCCTAACGATAGATGCATACTCTTGTTGATCCACTGTGCCCTCCAGAATGACGAGATCACTCAAGGAATGCCACGAAAACATTCCCCAAACCATAACGCTCCCTCCTCCGGCCCGAACACTTACGACAGTTAACACCCGGCCATGGAAGCCAACGGCCATCTGCCCGATGGAGCATAGAACGTGATTCATCTGGCAGGGCCACCTGTCACCACTCAGTGGACGTCCAGTTGCGATATTGGCGTGCAAATTCCAGCCTTCGTCGCTGATGAACAGTAGTCAGCATAGGTGCATGAATGGTCGTTGAGGAGACACTGTTCCAACGCCCTTGGATCATCTGGGTTGTCAGTTGCCCAACAGTTGTACGCCTATTCGCCCGTACACATTTCCACAGGTACTGTTCACCCCTGTCATATATGGCCCGT